>NW_028295148.1:0-202048 GCF_964341445.2 Mesoplodon mirus | reverse complement strand
GATTTTCACCCATCCTGAGGGTTGCCTTTTTCCATTCCCGTTTTTTTTAACAAAAAAGGAAAGAAAGGAAAAGAAGCAGAACACTAATGTGCGTAAAATATGCCTTTTGAAACGGTCGTTTTGAAATATGGACGTCCTTTGAATTTTTTGGTCGATATGTGACCCCAGGATTTGTTTTAAGGGCAGGTGTCATTTACAGGCCTGCAATGATTTTGAATATCAACTGACCATTAGCATTGGGATTAAAGCTGCTGTTGTGTGAAACGGCCACAAGGTGGCAGCAGTTCACCCTTACCAAATCTGGTTACTAGGGCAAGAGAGCCTCAGTGGAAGTGGTGTTCTAGATTCGAATTTAGAATGGAATGTGCCAGGAGAAAGCCCCTCACGTTTGTCTCACTACATCTTGTTCGTGTTTTTAATATAATTTTTTTTTATTTTTTATTACAGCAAGTTTGATTACAATGTTTGGCTTGTTGTAGGTGTGGAAGATGTGGTTCTTTTACACATATACAGATGTCTGTTCTTCCTGGGATCCTTTTCCCATGTACGTTATGACAGAATGTTGAGTAGTCCTCTCTTGGTATTCTGTAGGTCTTTGGTGATTATATATGTCACCTGTGTTTGTATATGTCTGTTAACCCCGATATCGTAATGAAACCAATCCTCACACCTTTCCATTGGTGAACCATAAGTTTGTTTAATGAATCTGTGATTGCCCTTCTCCGTGGAAATATCTGCCCTGGTATCCACTTTTAGGTAACACCTCTAAATGATATGATATGTGTCTTTCACTTTCTGACTTACTACAAGTCACGTGATTACTTCTAGACTCATCTACGGGGCTGCAAATGGCATTTTGTCCTTTTTTCCCTTGGCTTCTCTTCTGCCTTTGCGGGGTCCATTTTCAACAATATGATTCCCTGAGGGTTGTGGATTAGCTGACCTGGGCAGCCTTACCCTGCCGGCCTGCCCTCCTCAGGTGTGCCTCGTTGAGGTCAATATAAACAGCGCTCCAGGCAGCAATAGCCCCTGAAGCTGTGCCTGACTCCATATTCTCTGCCCCGTCAGCAGTCTCGGGGCTGTGCTGGTGGGAGGGAGTGAGGGGCCACAGCTTTGTGGGTGGCCCGGTGTGAGTGGGGTTCTGCTGGCCTTTCTGCAGGAGATGCCAGGCTGCCGCCTGTAAAGAAGAGGATGTGTCACCCATACCTTCCGCTGGAATTTCTCTCCGGACAGAGGTGAGGAAGGAAAAAAGCAGTGGGGGCCGGGACAGGAGGGGTATCTCAGGCAGGGCAATGGAAAGCTTCTGGAAGAGCGCCCGGGGCCAGGACCACCCTGGCTGGCCTGCAGGCACCAAGTTGGCCTGCGTGCTGTCGCTGGTGTGGCTCCACGGTCCTTCCTCTAGGCTTTCAAGCCCTTGTACATATTCAGGTGTTTTACCTGGAAAGGGTGGGAACAGTTCAGCAGCAGCTGGCCTGGGGCTCAGCTCACGTTTACTCACAGATGCCTCAGCACGGTCCCCCAGCTTTGCAATGAGGACGCTCCTTGTGTGGGGGGTGGGTTGCTGGCTGTAATGGGAGATGGTTCCCCACCTCTGACCAATTTCAGAATTGTTTACCACTGGAGCAAGTGCCCTGATAGTGTTTTCCTCTGTATAACTCGTGGGTTCAGGTTTTTTTTTTTTTCTTTTATGGTTCAAGTTAGATTTTATTCCCCTTTTATGTATTTATAGATATAAGCATGGAAATAATTCATTCCTATAAATACATCTGTGTGACGGGAAGAATTTTTTCTGTTTTATTTTTAAATTTTATTTTTTAAAATTTTGAAATTTAATTTTATTTATGTTTTTATACAGCAGGTTATTATTAGTTATGTATTTTATGCATATACATGTATACAGGTCAATCCCAATCTCCCAACTCATCCCACCACCACCACCCCATGGCTTCCCACACTTGGTGTCCATACGTTTGTTCTCTACCTCTGTGTCTCTATTTCTTCCCTGCAAACCAGTTCATCTGTATCATTTTTAGGCTCCACATATATGCATTAATATACAATATTTGTTTTCCTCTTTGTGACTTACTTCATTCTGTATGACAGTCTCTCGATCCATCGATGTCTCTACAAATGACCCAGTTTCATTCCTTTTTATGGCCGAGTCATATTCCATTTTATATATGTACCACATCTTTATCCATTCATCTGTCTGTGGGCATTTAGGTTGCTTCCATTACCTGGCTATTGTAAATAGTGCTGCAACGAACATTGTGGTGAATGTGCCTTGTTGAAATACGGTTTTCTCTGGGTATATGCCCAGAAGTGGGATTGCTGGATCAGATGGTAATTCTATTTCTAATTTTTTTAAGGAAACTCCATACTGTTCTCCATAGTGACTGTATCAATTTACATTCCCACCAATAGTGGAAGAGGGCTCCTTTGGTCCACACCCTCCCCAGAATTGGTTGTTTGTAGATTTTCTGATGATGCCGATTCTAACAGGTGTGAGGTGATACCTCATTGTAGTTTTGATTTGCATTTCTCTAATAATTAGTGCTGTTGAGCAGCTTTTCATGTGCGTCTTGGCCATGTCTGTGTCTCCTTTGAAGAAACGTCTCTTTAGATCTTCTGCCCATTTTTGTATTGGGTTGTTTGTTTTTTTAATATTAAGCTGCATGAGCTGTTTATATATATTGGAGATTAAACCTCTGTCCATTGATTCGTCTGCAATGATTTTCGCCCATTCTGAGGGATGCCTTTTTCCATTCCCGTGTTTTTTAACAAAAAAGGAAAGAAAGGAAAAGAAGCAGAACACTAATGTGCGTAAAATATGCCTTTTGAAACGGTCGTTTTGAAATATGGACGTCCTTTGAATTTTTTGGTCGATATGTGACCCCAGGATTTGTTTTCAGGGCAGGTGTCATTTACAGGCCTGCAATGATTTTGAATATCAACTGACCATTAGCGTTGGGATTAAAGCTGCTGTTGTGTGAAACGGCCACAAGGTGGCAGCAGTTCACCCTTACCAAATCTGGTTACTAGGGCAAGAGAGCCTCAGTGGAAGTGGTGTTCTAGATTCGAATTTAGAATGGAATGTGCCAGGAGAAAGCCCCTCACGTTTGTCTCACTACATCTTGTTCGTGTTTTTAATTTAATTTTTTTTTTATTTTTTATTACAGCAAGTTTGATTACAATGTTTGGCTTGTTGTAGGTGTGGAAGATGTGGTTCTTTTACACATATACAGATGTCTGTTCTTCCTGGGATCCTTTTCCCATGTACGTTATGACAGAATGTTGAGTAGTCCTCTCTTGGTATTCTGTAGGTCTTTGGTGATTATATATGTCACCTGTGTTTGTATATGTCTGTTAACCCCGATATCGTAATGAAACCAATCCTCACACCTTTCCATTGGTGAACCATAAGTTTGTTTAATGAATCTGTGATTGCCCTTCTCCGTGGAAATATCTGCCCTGGTATCCATTTTTAGGTAACACCTCTAAGTGATATGATATGTGTCTTTCACTTTCTGACTTACTACAAGTCACGTGATTACTTCTAGACTCATCTACGGGGCTGCAAATGGCATTTTGTCCTTTTTTCCCTTGGTTTCTCTTCTGCCTTTGCGGGGTCCATTTTCAACAATGTGATTCCCTGAGGGTTGTGGATTAGCTGACCTGGGCAGCCTTACCCTGCCGGCCTGCCCTCCCCAGGTGTGCCTCGTTGAGGTCAATATAAACAGCGCTCCAGGCAGCAATAGCCCCTGAAGCTGTGCCTGACTCCATATTCTCTGCCCCGTCAGCAGTCTCGGGGCTGTGCTGGTGGGAGGGAGTGAGGGGAACAGCTTTGTGGGTGGCCCGGTGTGAGTGGGGTTCTGCTGGCCTTTCTGCAGGAGATGCCAGGCTGCCGCCTGTAAAGAAGAGGATGTGTCACCCATACCTTCCGCTGGAATTTCTCTCCGGACAGAGGTGAGGAAGGAAAAAAGCAGTGGGGGCCAGGACAGGAGGGGTATCTCAGGCAGGGCAATGGAAAGCTTCTGGAAGAGCGCCCGGGGCCAGGACCACCCTGGCTGGCCTGCAGGCACCAAGTTGGCCTGCGTGCTGTCGCTGGTGTGGCTCCACGGTCCTTCCTCTAGGCTTTCAAGCCCTTGTACATATTCAGGTGTTTTACCTGGAAAGGGTGGGAACAGTTCAGCAGCAGCTGGCCTGGGGCTCAGCTCACGTTTACTCACAGATGCCTCGGCACAGTCCCCCAGCTTTGCAATGAGGACGCTCCTTGCGTGGGGGGTGGGTTGCTGGCTGTAATGGGTGATGGTTCCCCACCTCTGACCAATTTCAGAATTGTTTACCACTGGAGCAAGTGCCCTGATAGGGTTTTCCTCTGTATAACTCCTGGGTTCAGGTTTTGTTTTTTCTTTTATGGTTCAAGTTAGATTTTATTCCCCTTTTATGTATTTATAGGTATAAGCATGGAAATAATTCATTCCTATAAATACATCTGTGTGACGGGAAGAATTTTTTCTGTTTTATTTTTAAATTTTATTTTTTAAAATTTTGAAATTTAATTTTATTTATGTTTTTATACAGCAGGTTATTATTAGTTATGTATTTTATGCATATACATGTATACAGGTCAATCCCAATCTCCCAACTCATCCCACCACCACCACCCCATGGCTTCCCACACTTGGTGTCCATACGTTTGTTCTCTACCTCTGTGTCTCTATTTCTTCCCTGCAAACCAGTTCATCTGTATCATTTTTAGGCTCCACATATATGCATTAATATACAATATTTGTTTTCCTCTTTGTGACTTACTTCATTCTGTATGACAGTCTCTCGATCCATCGATGTCTCTACAAATGACCCAGTTTCATTCCTTTATATGGCCGAGTAATATTCCATTTTATATATGTACCACATCTTTATCCATTCATCTGTCTGTGGGCATTTAGGTTGCTTCCATTACCTGGCTATTGTAAATAGTGCTGCAACGAACATTGTGGTGAATGTGCCTTGTTGAAATACGGTTTTCTCTGGGTATATGCCCAGAAGTGGGATTGCTGGATCAGATGGTAATTCTATTTCTAATTTTTTTAAGGAAACTCCATACTGTTCTCCATAGTGACTGTATCAATTTACATTCCCACCAATAGTGGAAGAGGGCTCCTTTTGTCCACACCCTCCCCAGAATTGGTTGTTTGTAGATTTTCTGATGATGCCGATTCTAACAGGTGTGAGGTGATACCTCATTGTAGTTTTGATTTGCATTTCTCTAATAATTAGTGCTGTTGAGCAGCTTTTCATGTGCGTCTTGGCCATGTCTGTGTCTCCTTTGAAGAAACGTCTCTTTAGATCTTCTGCCCATTTTTGTATTGGGTTGTTTGTTTTTTTAATATTAAGCTGCATGAGCTGTTTATATATATTGGAGATTAAACCTGTGTCCATTGATTCGTTTGCAACGATTTTCACCCATCCTGAGGGATGCCTTTTTCCATTCCCGTTTTTTTTAACAAAAAAGGAAAGAAAGGAAAAGAAGCAGAACACTAATGTGCGTAATATATGCCTTTTGAAACGGTCGTTTTGAAATATGGACGTCCTTTGAATTTTTTGGTCGATATGTGACCCCAGGATTTGTTTTCAGGGCAGGTGTCATTTACAGGCCTGCAATGATTTTGAATATCAACTGACCATTAGCGTTGGGATTAAAGCTGCTGTTGTGTGAAACGGCCACAAGGTGGCAGCAGTTCTCCCTTACCAAATCTGGTTACTAGGGCAAGAGAGCCTCCGTGGAAGTGGTGTTCTAGATTGGAGTTTAGAATGGAATGTGCCAGGAGAAAGCCCCTCTAGTTTGTCTCACTACTTCTTGTTCGTGTTTTTAATTTAAGTTTTTATTTTTTATTACAGCAAGTTTGATTACAATGTTTGGCTTGTTGTAGGTGTGGAAGATGTGGTTCTTTTACACATATACAGATGACTGTTTTTCTTGGGATCCTTTTCCCATGTACGTTATGACAGAATGTTGAGTAGTCCTCTCTTGGTATTCTGTAGGTCTTTGGTGATTATATATGTCACCTGTGTTTGTATATGTCTGTTAACCCCGATATCGTAATGAAACCAATCCTCACACTTTTCCATTGGTGAACCATAAGTTTGTTTAATGAATCTGTGATTGCCCTTCTCCGTGGAAATATCTGCCCTGGTATCCATTTTTAGGTAACACCTATAAGTGATATGATATGATATGTGTCTTTCACTTTCTGACTTACTACAAGTCACGTGATTACTTCTAGACTCATCTACGGTGCTGCAAATGGCATTGTGTCCTTTTTTCCCTTGGCTTCTCTTCTGCCTTAGCGGGGTCCATTTTCAACAATGTGATTCCCTGAGGGTTGTGGATTAGCTGACCTGGGCAGCCTTACCCTGCCGGCCCGCCCTCCCCAGGTGTGCCTCGTTGAGGTCAATATAAACAGCGCTCCAGGCAGCAATAGCCCCTGAAGCTGTGCCTGACTCCATAATCTCTGCCCCGTCAGCAGACTCGGGGCTGTGCTGGTGGGAGGGAGTGAGGAGCCACAGCTTGGTGGGTGGCCCTGTGTGAGTGGGGTTCTGCTGGCCTTTCTGCAGGAGTTGCCAGGCTGCCGCCTGTAAAGAAGAGGATGTATCACCCATACCTTCCGCTGGAATTTCTCTCCGGACAGAGGTGAGGAAGGAAAAAAGCAGAGGGGGCCGGGAAAGGAGGGGTATCTCAGGCAGGGCAATGGAAAGCTTCTGGAAGAGCGCCTGGGTCCAGGACCACCCTGGCTTGCCTGCAGGCACCAAGTTGGCCTGCGTGCTGTCGCTGGTGTGGCTCCAAGGTCCTTCCTCTAGGCTTTCAAGCCCCTGTACATATTCAGGTGTTTTACCTGGAAAGGGTGGGAACAGTTCAGCAGCAGCTGGCCTGGGGCTCAGCTCACGTTTACTCACAGATGCTTCAGCACGGTCCCCCAGCTTTGCAATGAGGACGCTCCTTGCGTGTGGGGTGGGTAGCTGGCTGTATGGGAGATGGTTCCCCACCTCTGACCAATTTCATAATTGTTTACCGCTGGAGCAAGTGCCGTGATAGGGTTTTCCTCTGTATAACTCGTGGGTTCACTTTTTTTTTAATGGTTCAAGTTAGATTTTATTCCTCTTTTATGTATTTATATATATAAGCATGGAAATAATTCATTCCTATAAATACATCTGTGTGATGGGAAGAATTTTTTCTGTTTTATTTTTAAATTTTATTTTTTAAAATTTTGAAATTTAATTTTATTTATATTTTTATACAGCAGGTTATTATTAGTTATGTATTTTATGCATATACATGTATACAGGTCAATCCCAATCTCCCAACTCATCCCACCACCACCACCTCATGACTTCCCACACTTGGTGTCCATACGTTTGTTCTCTACCTCTGTGTCTCTATTTCTTCCCTGCAAACCAGTTCATCTGTACCATTTTTAGGCTCCACATATGTGCATTAATATACAATATTTGTTTTCCTCTTTCTGACTTACTTCATTCTGTATGACAGTCTCTCGATCCATCGATGTCTCTACAAATGACCCAGTTTCATTCCTTTATATGGCCGAGTAATATTCCATTTTATATATGTACCACATCTTTATCCATTCATCTGTCTGTGGGCATTTAGGTTGCTTCCATTACCTGGCTATTGTAAATAGTGCTGCAACGAACATTGTGGTGAATGTGCCTTGTTGAAATACGGTTTTCTCTGGGTATATGCCCAGAAGTGGGATTGCTGGATCAGATGGTAATTCTATTTCTAATTTTTTTAAGGAAACTCCATACTGTTCTCCATAGTGACTGTATCAATTTACATTCCCACCAATAGTGGAAGAGGGCTCCTTTTGTCCACACCCTCCCCAGAATTGGTTGTTTGTAGATTTTCTGATGATGCCGATTCTAACAGGTGTGAGGTGATACCTCATTGTAGTTTTGATTTGCATTTCTCTAATAATTAGTGCTGTTGAGCAGCTTTTCATGTGCGTCTTGGCCATGTCTGTGTCTCCTTTGAAGAAACGTCTCTTTAGATCTTCTGCCCATTTTTGTATTGGGTTGTTTGTTTTTTTAATATTAAGCTGCATGAGCTGTTTATATATATTGGAGATTAAACCTGTGTCCATTGATTCGTTTGCAACGATTTTCACCCATCCTGAGGGATGCCTTTTTCCATTCCCGTTTTTTTTAACAAAAAAGGAAAGAAAGGAAAAGAAGCAGAACACTAATGTGCGTAATATATGCCTTTTGAAACGGTCGTTTTGAAATATGGACGTCCTTTGAATTTTTTGGTCGATATGTGACCCCAGGATTTGTTTTCAGGGCAGGTGTCATTTACAGGCCTGCAATGATTTTGAATATCAACTGACCATTAGCGTTGGGATTAAAGCTGCTGTTGTGTGAAACGGCCACAAGGTGGCAGCAGTTCTCCCTTACCAAATCTGGTTACTAGGGCAAGAGAGCCTCCGTGGAAGTGGTGTTCTAGATTGGAGTTTAGAATGGAATGTGCCAGGAGAAAGCCCCTCTAGTTTGTCTCACTACTTCTTGTTCGTGTTTTTAATTTAAGTTTTTATTTTTTATTACAGCAAGTTTGATTACAATGTTTGGCTTGTTGTAGGTGTGGAAGATGTGGTTCTTTTACACATATACAGATGACTGTTTTTCTTGGGATCCTTTTCCCATGTACGTTATGACAGAATGTTGAGTAGTCCTCTCTTGGTATTCTGTAGGTCTTTGGTGATTATATATGTCACCTGTGTTTGTATATGTCTGTTAACCCCGATATCGTAATGAAACCAATCCTCACACTTTTCCATTGGTGAACCATAAGTTTGTTTAATGAATCTGTGATTGCCCTTCTCCGTGGAAATATCTGCCCTGGTATCCATTTTTAGGTAACACCTATAAGTGATATGATATGATATGTGTCTTTCACTTTCTGACTTACTACAAGTCACGTGATTACTTCTAGACTCATCTACGGTGCTGCAAATGGCATTGTGTCCTTTTTTCCCTTGGCTTCTCTTCTGCCTTAGCGGGGTCCATTTTCAACAATGTGATTCCCTGAGGGTTGTGGATTAGCTGACCTGGGCAGCCTTACCCTGCCGGCCCGCCCTCCCCAGGTGTGCCTCGTTGAGGTCAATATAAACAGCGCTCCAGGCAGCAATAGCCCCTGAAGCTGTGCCTGACTCCATAATCTCTGCCCCGTCAGCAGACTCGGGGCTGTGCTGGTGGGAGGGAGTGAGGAGCCACAGCTTGGTGGGTGGCCCTGTGTGAGTGGGGTTCTGCTGGCCTTTCTGCAGGAGTTGCCAGGCTGCCGCCTGTAAAGAAGAGGATGTATCACCCATACCTTCCGCTGGAATTTCTCTCCGGACAGAGGTGAGGAAGGAAAAAAGCAGAGGGGGCCGGGAAAGGAGGGGTATCTCAGGCAGGGCAATGGAAAGCTTCTGGAAGAGCGCCTGGGTCCAGGACCACCCTGGCTTGCCTGCAGGCACCAAGTTGGCCTGCGTGCTGTCGCTGGTGTGGCTCCAAGGTCCTTCCTCTAGGCTTTCAAGCCCCTGTACATATTCAGGTGTTTTACCTGGAAAGGGTGGGAACAGTTCAGCAGCAGCTGGCCTGGGGCTCAGCTCACGTTTACTCACAGATGCCTCGGCACGGTCCCCCAGCTTTGCAATGAGGACGCTCCTTGCGTGGGGGGTGCGTTGCTGGCTGTAATGGGTGATGGTTCCCCACCTCTGACCAATTTCAGAATTGTTTACCACTGGAGCAAGTGCCCTGATAGGGTTTTCCTCTGTATAACTCCTGGGTTCAGGTTTTTCTTTTTCTTTTATGGTTCAAGTTAGATTTTATTCCCCTTTTATGTATTTATAGGTATAAGCATGGAAATAATTCATTCCTATAAATACATCTGTGTGACGGGAAGAATTTTTTCTGTTTTATTTTTAAATTTTATTTTTTTAAATTTTGAAATTTAATTTTATTTATGTTTTTATACAGCAGGTTATTATTAGTTATGTATTTTATGCATATACATGTATACAGGTCAATCCCAATCTCCCAACTCATCCCACCACCACCACCCCATGGCTTCCCACACTTGGTGTCCATACGTTTGTTCTCTACCTCTGTGTCTCTATTTCTTCCCTGCAAACCAGTTCATCTGTATCATTTTTAGGCTCCACATATATGCATTAATATACAATATTTGTTTTCCTCTTTGTGACTTACTTCATTCTGTATGACAGTCTCTCGATCCATCGATGTCTCTACAAATGACCCAGTTTCATTCCTTTTTATGGCCGAGTCATATTCCATTTTATATATGTACCACATCTTTATCCATTCATCTGTCTGTGGGCATTTAGGTTGCTTCCATTACCTGGCTATTGTAAATAGTGCTGCAACGAACATTGTGGTGAATGTGCCTTGTTGAAATACGGTTTTCTCTGGGTATATGCCCAGAAGTGGGATTGCTGGATCAGATGGTAATTCTATTTCTAATTTTTTTAAGGAAACTCCATACTGTTCTCCATAGTGACTGTATCAATTTACATTCCCACCAATAGTGGAAGAGGGCTCCTTTTGTCCACACCCTCCCCAGAATTGGTTGTTTGTAGATTTTCTGATGATGCCGATTCTAACAGGTGTGAGGTGATACCTCATTGTAGTTTTGATTTGCATTTCTCTAATAATTAGTGCTGTTGAGCAGCTTTTCATGTGCGTCTTGGCCATGTCTGTGTCTCCTTTGAAGAAACGTCTCTTTAGATCTTCTGCCCATTTTTGTATTGGGTTGTTTGTTTTTTTAATATTAAGCTGCATGAGCTGTTTATATATATTGGAGATTAAACCTGTGTCCATTGATTCGTTTGCAACGATTTTCACCCATCCTGAGGGATGCCTTTTTCCATTCCCGTTTTTTTTAACAAAAAAGGAAAGAAAGGAAAAGAAGCAGAACACTAATGTGCGTAAAATATGCCTTTTGAAACGGTCGTTTTGAAATATGGACGTCCTTTGAATTTTTTGGTCGATATGTGACCCCAGGATTTGTTTTCAGGGCAGGTGTCATTTACAGGCCTGCAATGATTTTGAATATCAACTGACCATTAGCATTGGGATTAAAGCTGCTGTTGTGTGAAACGGCCACAAGGTGGCAGCAGTTCACCCTTACCACATCTGGTTACTAGGGCAAGAGAGCCTCAGTGGAAGTGGTGTTCTAGATTGGAGTTTAGAATGGAATGTGCCAGGAGAAAGCCCCTCTAGTTTGTCTCACTACTTCTTGTTCGTGTTTTTAATTTAAGTTTTTATTTTTTATTACAGCAAGTTTGATTACAATGTTTGGCTTGTTGTAGGTGTGGAAGATGTGGTTCTTTTACACATATACAGATGACTGTTTTTCTTGGGATCCTTTTCCCATGTACGTTATGACAGAATGTTGAGTAGTCCTCTCTTGGTATTCTGTAGGTCTTTGGTGATTATATATGTCACCTGTGTTTGTATATGTCTGTTAACCCCGATATCGTAATGAAACCAATCCTCACACTTTTCCATTGGTGAACCATAAGTTTGTTTAATGAATCTGTGATTGCCCTTCTCCGTGGAAATATCTGCCCTGGTATCCATTTTTAGGTAACACCTATAAGTGATATGATATGATATGTGTCTTTCACTTTCTGACTTACTACAAGTCACGTGATTACTTCTAGACTCATCTACGGTGCTGCAAATGACATTGTGTCCTTTTTTCCCTTGGCTTCTCTTCTGCCTTAGCGTGGTCCATTTTCAACAATGTGATTCCCTGAGGGTTGTGGATTAGCTGACCTGGGCAGCCTTACCCTGCCGGCCCGCCCTCCCCAGGTTTGCCTCGTTGAGGTCAATATAAACAGAGCTCCAGGCAGCAATAGCCCCTGAAGCTGTGCCTGACTCCATAATCTCTGCCCCGTCAGCAGACTCGGGGCTGTGCTGGTGGGAGGGAGTGAGGAGCCACAGCTTGGTGGGTGGCCCTGTGTGAGTGGGGTTCTGCTGGCCTTTCTGCAGGAGTTGCCAGGCTGCCGCCTGTAAAGAAGAGGATGTATCACCCATACCTTCCGCTGGAATTTCTCTCCGGACAGAGGTGAGGAAGGAAAAAAGCAGTGGGGTCCGGGACAGGAGGGGTATCTCAGGCAGGGCAATGGAAAGCTTCTGGAAGAGCGCCTGGGGCCAGGACCACCCTGGCTTGCCTGCAGGCACCAAGTTGGCCTGCGTGCTGTCGCTGGTGTGGCTCCAAGGTCCTTCCTCTAGGCTTTCAAGCCCCTGTACATATTCAGGTGTTTTACCTGGAAAGGGTGGGAACAGTTCAGCAGCAGCTGGCCTGGGGCTCAGCTCACGTTTACTCACAGATGCCTCAGCACGGTCCCCCAGCTTTGCAATGAGGACGCTCCTTGCATGGGGGGTGGGTGGCTGGCTGTATGGGAGATGGTTCCCCACCTCTGACCAATTTCATAATTGTTTACCGCTGGAGCAAGTGCCGTGATAGGGTTTTCCTCTGTATAACTCGTGGGTTCACTTTTTTTTTAATGGTTCAATTTAGATTTTATTCCTCTTTTATGTATTTATATATATAAGCATGGAAATAATTCATTCCTATAAATACATCTGTGTGATGGGAAGAATTTTTTCTGTTTTATTTTTAAATTTTATTTTTTAAAATTTTGAAATTTAATTTTATTTATGTTTTTATACAGCAGGTTATTATTAGTTATGTATTTTATGCATATACATGTATACAGGTCAATCCCAATCTCCCAACTCATCCCACCACCACCACCTCATGACTTCCCACACTTGGTGTCCATACGTTTGTTCTCTACCTCTGTGTCTCTATTTCTTCCCTGCAAACCAGTTCATCTGTACCATTTTTAGGCTCCACATATGTGCATTAATATACAATATTTGTTTTCCTCTTTCTGACTTACTTCATTCTGTATGACAGTCTCTCGATCCATCGATGTCTCTACAAATGACCCAGTTTCATTCCTTTTTATGGCCGAGTCATATTCCATTTTATATATGTACCACATCTTTATCCATTCATCTGTCTGTGGGCATTTAGGTTGCTTCCATTACCTGGCTATTGTAAATAGTGCTGCAACGAACATTGTGGTGAATGTGCCTTGTTGAAATACGGTTTTCTCTGGGTATATGCCCAGAAGTGGGATTGCTGCATCAGATGGTAATTCTATTTCTAATTTTTTTAAGGAAACTCCATACTGTTCTCCATAGTGACTGTATCAATTTACATTCCCACCAATAGTGGAAGAGGGCTCCTTTTGTCCACACCCTCCCCAGAATTGGTTGTTTGTAGATTTTCTGATGATGCCGATTCTAACAGGTGTGAGGTGATACCTCATTGTAGTTTTGATTTGCATTTCTCTAATAATTAGTGCTGTTGAGCAGCTTTTCATGTGCGTCTTGGCCATCTCTGTGTCTCCTTTGAAGAAACGTCTCTTTAGATCTTCTGCCCATTTTTTTTGGGTTGTTTGTTTTTTTAATATTAAGCTGCATGAGCTGTTTATATATATTGGAGATTAAACCTCTGTCCATTGATTCGTCTGCAACGATTTTCGCCCATTCTGAGGGATGCCTTTTTCCATTCCCGTGTTTTTTAACAAAAAAGGAAAGAAAGGAAAAGAAGCAGAACACTAATGTGCGTAAAATATGCCTTTTGAAACGGTCGTTTTGAAATATGGACGTCCTTTGAATTTTTTGGTCGATATGTGACCCCAGGATTTGTTTTCAGGGCAGGTGTCATTTACAGGCCTGCAATGATTTTGAATATCAACTGACCATTAGCGTTGGGATTAAAGCTGCTGTTGTGTGAAACGGCCACAAGGTGGCAGCAGTTCACCCTTACCAAATCTGGTTACTAGGGCAAGAGAGCCTCAGTGGAAGTGGTGTTCTAGATTCGAATTTACAATGGAATGTGCCAGGAGAAAGCCCCTCACGTTTGTCTCACTACATCTTGTTCGTGTTTTTAATTTAATTTTTTTTTTATTTTTTATTACAGCAAGTTTGATTACAATGTTTGGCTTGTTGTAGGTGTGGAAGATGTGGTTCTTTTACACATATACAGATGTCTGTTCTTCCTCGGATCCTTTTCCCATGTACGTTATGACAGAATGTTGAGTAGTCCTCTCTTGGTATTCTGTAGGTGTTTGGTGATTATATATGTCACCTGTGTTTGTATATGTCTGTTAACCCCGATATCGTAATGAAACCAATCCTCACACCTTTCCATTGGTGAACCATAAGTTTGTTTAATGAATCTGTGATTGCCCTTCTCCGTGGAAATATCTGCCCTGGTATCCATTTTTAGGTAACACCTCTAAGTGATATGATATGTGTCTTTCACTTTCTGACTTACTACAAGTCACGTGATTACTTCTAGACTCATCTATGGGGCTGCAAATGGCATTTTGTCCTTTTTTCCCTTGGCTTCTCTTCTGCCTTTGCGGGGTCCATTTTCAACAATGTGATTCCCTGAGGGTTGTGGATTAGCTGACCTGGGCAGCCTTACCCTGCCGGCCTGCCCTCCCCAGGTGTGCCTCGTTGAGGTCAATATAAACAGCGCTCCAGGCAGCAATAGCCCCTGAAGCTGTGCCTGACTCCATATTCTCTGCCCCGTCAGCAGTCTCGGGGCTGTGCTGGTGGGAGGGAGTGAGGGGCCACAGCTTTGTGGGTGGCCCGGTGTGAGTGGGGTTCTGCTGGCCTTTCTGCAGGAGATGCCAGGCTGCCGCCTGTAAAGAAGAGGATGTGTCACCCATACCTTCCGCTGGAATTTCTCTCCGGACAGAGGTGAGGAAGGAAAAAAGCAGTGGGGCCCGGGACAGGAGGGGTATCTCAGGCAGGGCAATGGAAAGCTTCTGGAAGAGCGCCCGGGGCCAGGACCACCCTGGCTGGCCTGCAGGCACCAAGTTGGCCTGCGTGCTGTCGCTGGTGTGGCTCCACGGTCCTTCCTCTAGGCTTTCAAGCCCTTGTACATATTCAGGTGTTTTACCTGGAAAGGGTGGGAACAGTTCAGCAGCAGCTGGCCTGGGGCTCAGCTCACGTTTACTCACAGATGCCTCGGCACGGTCCCCCAGCTTTGCAATGAGGACGCTCCTTGCGTGGGGGGTGGGTTGCTGGCTGTAATGGGAGATGTTTCCCCACCTCTGACCAATTTCAGAATTGTTTACCACTGGAGCAAGTGCCCTGATAGGGTTTTCCTCTGTATAACTCCTGGGTTCAGGTTTTTTTTTTCTTTTATGGTTCAAGTTAGATTTTATTCCCCTTTTATATATTTATAGATATAAGCATGGAAATAATTCATTCCTATAAATACATCTGTGTGACGGGAAGAATTTTTTCTGTTTTATTTTTAAATTTTATTTTTTAAAATTTTGAAATTTAATTTTATTTATGTTTTTATAAAGCAGGTTATTATTAGTTATGTATTTTATGCATATACATGTATACAGGTCAATCCCAATCTCCCAACTCATCCCACCACCACCACCCCATGGCTTCCCACACTTGGTGTCCATACGTTTGTTCTCTACCTCTGTGTCTCTATTTCTTCCCTGCAAACCAGTTCATCTGTATCATTTTTAGGCTCCACATATATGCATTAATATACAATATTTGTTTTCCTCTTTGTGACTTACTTCATTCTGTATGACAGTCTCTCGATCCATCGATGTCTCTACAAATGACCCAGTTTCATTCCGTTTTATGGCCGAGTAATATTCCATTTTATATATGTACCACATCTTTATCCATTCATCTGTCTGTGGGCATTTAGGTTGCTTCCATTACCTGGCTATTGTAAATAGTGCTGCAACGAACATTGTGGTGAATGTGCCTTGTTGAAATACGGTTTTCTCTGGGTATATGCCCAGAAGTGGGATTGCTGGATCAGATGGTAATTCTATTTCTAATATTTTTAAGGAAACTCCATACTCTTCTCCATAGTGACTGTATCAATTTACATTCCCACCAATAGTGGAAGAGGGCTCCTTTTGTCCACACCCTCCCCAGAATTGGTTGTTTGTAGATTTTCTGATGATGCCGATTCTAACAGGTGTGAGGTGATACCTCATTGTAGTTTTGATTTGCATTTCTCTAATAATTAGTGCTGTTGAGCAGCTTTTCATGTGCGTCTTGGCCATGTCTGTGTCTCCTTTGAAGAAACGTCTCTTTAGATCTTCTGCCCATTTTTGTATTGGGTTGTTTGTTTTTTTAATATTAAGCTGCATGAGCTGTTTATATATATTGGAGATTAAACCTCTGTCCATTGATTCGTCTGCAACGATTTTCGCCCATTCTGAGGGATGCCTTTTTCCATTCCCGTGTTTTTTAACAAAAAAGGAAAGAAAGGAAAAGAAGCAGAACACTAATGTGCGTAAAATATGCCTTTTGAAACGGTCGTTTTGAAATATGGACGTCCTTTGAATTTTTTGGTCGATATGTGACCCCAGGATTTGTTTTCAGGGCAGGTGTCATTTACAGGCCTGCAATGATTTTGAATATCAACTGACCATTAGCGTTGGGATTAAAGCTGCTGTTGTGTGAAACGGCCACAAGGTGGCAGCAGTTCACCCTTACCAAATCTGGTTACTAGGGCAAGAGAGCCTCAGTGGAAGTGGTGTTCTAGATTGGAGTTTAGAATGGAATGTGCCAGGAGAAAGCCCCTCACGTTTGTCTCACTACATCTTGTTCGTGTTTTTAATTTAATTTTTTTTTATTTTTTATTACAGCAAGTTTGATTACAATGTTTGGCTTGTTGTAGGTGTGGAAGATGTGTTTCTTTTACACATATACAGATGTCTGTTCTTCCTGGGATCCTTTTCCCATGTACGTTATGACAGAATGTTGAGTAGTCCTCTCCTGGTATTCTGTAGGTCTTTGGTGATTATATATGTCACCTGTGTTTGTATATGTCTGTTAACCCCGATATCGTAATGAAACCAATCCTCACACCTTTCCATTGGTGAACCATAAGTTTGTTTAATGAATCTGTGATTGCCCTTCTCCGTGGAAATATCTGCCCTGGTATCCATTTTTAGGTAACACCTATAAGTGATATGATAGGATATGTGTCTTTCACTTTCTGACTTACTACAAGTCACGTGATTACTTCTAGACTCATCTACGGTGCTGCAAATGGCATTGTGTCCTTTTTTCCCTTGGCTTCTCTTCTGCCTTAGCGGGGTCCATTTTCAACAATGTGATTCCCTGAGGGTTGTGGATTAGCTGACCTGGGCAGCCTTACCCTGCCGGCCCGCCCTCCCCAGGTGTGCCTCGTTGAGGTCAATATAAACAGCACTCCAGGCAGCAATAGCCCCTGAAGCTGTGCCTGACTCCATATTCTCTGCCCCATCAACAGTCTCGGGGCTGTGCTGGTGGTAGGGAGTGAGGGGCCACAGCTTTGTGGGTGGCCCGGTGTGAGTGGGGTTCTGCTGGCCTTTCTGCAGGAGTTGCCAGGCTGCCGCCTGTAAAGAAGAGGATGTATCACCCATACCTTCCGCTGGAATTTCTCTCCGGACAGAGGTGAGGAAGGAAAAAAGCAGTGGGGTCCGGGACAGGAGGGGTATCTCAGGCAGGGCAATGGAAAGCTTCTGGAAGAGCGCCTGGGGCCAGGACCACCCTGGCTTGCCTGCAGGCACCAAGTTGGCCTGCGTGCTGTCGCTGGTGTGGCTCCAAGGTCCTTCCTCTAGGCTTTCAAGCCCCTGTACATATTCAGGTGTTTTACCTGGAAAGGGTGGGAACAGTTCAGCAGCAGCTGGCCTGGGGCTCAGCTCACGTTTACTCACAGATGCCTCAGCACGGTCCCCCAGCTTTGCAATGAGGACGCTCCTTGCATGGGGGGTGGGTGGCTGGCTGTATGGGAGATGGTTCCCCACCTCTGACCAATTTCATAATTGTTTACCGCTGGAGCAAGTGCCGTGATAGGGTTTTCCTCTGTATAACTCGTGGGTTCACTTTTTTTTTAATGGTTCAAGTTAGATTTTATTCCTCTTTTATGTATTTATATATATAAGCATGGAAATAATTCATTCCTATAAATACATCTGTGTGATGGGAAGAATTTTTTCTGTTTTATTTTTAAATTTTATTTTTTAAAATTTTGAAATTTAATTTTATTTATGTTTTTATACAGCAGGTTATTATTAGTTATGTATTTTATGCATATACATGTATACAGGTCAATCCCAATCTCCCAACTCATCCCACCACCACCACCTCATGACTTCCCACACTTGGTGTCCATACGTTTGTTCTCTATCTCTGTGTCTCTATTTCTTCCCTGCAAACCAGTTCATCTGTACCATTTTTAGGCTCCACATATGTGCATTAATATACAATATTTGTTTTCCTCTTTCTGACTTACTTCATTCTGTATGACAGTCTCTCGATCCATCGATGTCTCTACAAATGACCCAGTTTCATTCCTTTTTATGGCCGAGTCATATTCCATTTTATATATGTACCACATCTTTATCCATTCATCTGTCTGTGGGCATTTAGGTTGCTTCCATTACCTGGCTATTGTAAATAGTGCTGCAACGAACATTGTGGTGAATGTGCCTTGTTGAAATACGGTTTTCTCTGGGTATATGCCCAGAAGTGGGATTGCTGCATCAGATGGTAATTCTATTTCTAATTTTTTTAAGGAAACTCCATACTGTTCTCCATAGTGACTGTATCAATTTACATTCCCACCAATAGTGGAAGAGGGCTCCTTTTGTCCACACCCTCCCCAGAATTGGTTGTTTGTAGATTTTCTGATGATGCCGATTCTAACAGGTGTGAGGTGATACCTCATTGTAGTTTTGATTTGCATTTCTCTAATAATTAGTGCTGTTGAGCAGCTTTTCATGTGCGTCTTGGCCATCTCTGTGTCTCCTTTGAAGAAACGTCTCTTTAGATCTTCTGCCCATTTTTTTTGGGTTGTTTGTTTTTTTAATATTAAGCTGCATGAGCTGTTTATATATATTGGAGATTAAACCTCTGTCCATTGATTCGTCTGCAACGATTTTCGCCCATTCTGAGGGATGCCTTTTTCCATTCCCGTGTTTTTTAACAAAAAAGGAAAGAAAGGAAAAGAAGCAGAACACTAATGTGCGTAAAATATGCCTTTTGAAACGGTCGTTTTGAAATATGGACGTCCTTTGAATTTTTTGGTCGATATGTGACCCCAGGATTTGTTTTCAGGGCAGGTGTCATTTACAGGCCTGCAATGATTTTGAATATCAACTGACCATTAGCGTTGGGATTAAAGCTGCTGTTGTGTGAAACGGCCACAAGGTGGCAGCAGTTCACCCTTACCAAATCTGGTTACTAGGGCAAGAGAGCCTCAGTGGAAGTGGTGTTCTAGATTCGAATTTACAATGGAATGTGCCAGGAGAAAGCCCCTCACGTTTGTCTCACTACATCTTGTTCGTGTTTTTAATTTAATTTTTTTTTTATTTTTTATTACAGCAAGTTTGATTACAATGTTTGGCTTGTTGTAGGTGTGGAAGATGTGGTTCTTTTACACATATACAGATGTCTGTTCTTCCTCGGATCCTTTTCCCATGTACGTTATGACAGAATGTTGAGTAGTCCTCTCTTGGTATTCTGTAGGTGTTTGGTGATTATATATGTCACCTGTGTTTGTATATGTCTGTTAACCCCGATATCGTAATGAAACCAATCCTCACACCTTTCCATTGGTGAACCATAAGTTTGTTTAATGAATCTGTGATTGCCCTTCTCCGTGGAAATATCTGCCCTGGTATCCATTTTTAGGTAACACCTCTAAGTGATATGATATGTGTCTTTCACTTTCTGACTTACTACAAGTCACGTGATTACTTCTAGACTCATCTATGGGGCTGCAAATGGCATTTTGTCCTTTTTTCCCTTGGCTTCTCTTCTGCCTTTGCGGGGTCCATTTTCAACAATGTGATTCCCTGAGGGTTGTGGATTAGCTGACCTGGGCAGCCTTACCCTGCCGGCCTGCCCTCCCCAGGTGTGCCTCGTTGAGGTCAATATAAACAGCGCTCCAGGCAGCAATAGCCCCTGAAGCTGTGCCTGACTCCATATTCTCTGCCCCGTCAGCAGTCTCGGGGCTGTGCTGGTGGGAGGGAGTGAGGGGCCACAGCTTTGTGGGTGGCCCGGTGTGAGTGGGGTTCTGCTGGCCTTTCTGCAGGAGATGCCAGGCTGCCGCCTGTAAAGAAGAGGATGTGTCACCCATACCTTCCGCTGGAATTTCTCTCCGGACAGAGGTGAGGAAGGAAAAAAGCAGTGGGGCCCGGGACAGGAGGGGTATCTCAGGCAGGGCAATGGAAAGCTTCTGGAAGAGCGCCCGGGGCCAGGACCAACCTGGCTGGCCTGCAGGCACCAAGTTGGCCTGCGTGCTGTCGCTGGTGTGGCTCCACGGTCCTTCCTCTAGGCTTTCAAGCCCTTGTACATATTCAGGTGTTTTACCTGGAAAGGGTGGGAACAGTTCAGCAGCAGCTGGCCTGGGGCTCAGCTCACGTTTACTCACAGATGCCTCGGCACGGTCCCCCAGCTTTGCAATGAGGACGCTCCTTGCGTGGGGGGTGGGTTGCTGGCTGTAATGGGAGATGTTTCCCCACCTCTGACCAATTTCAGAATTGTTTACCACTGGAGCAAGTGCCCTGATAGGGTTTTCCTCTGTATAACTCCTGGGTTCAGGTTTTTTTTTTCTTTTATGGTTCAAGTTAGATTTTATTCCCCTTTTATATATTTATAGATATAAGCATGGAAATAATTCATTCCTATAAATACATCTGTGTGACGGGAAGAATTTTTTCTGTTTTATTTTTAAATTTTATTTTTTAAAATTTTGAAATTTAATTTTATTTATGTTTTTATAAAGCAGGTTATTATTAGTTATGTATTTTATGCATATATATGTATACAGGTCAATCCCAATCTCCCAACTCATCCCACCACCACCACCCCATGGCTTCCCACACTTGGTGTCCATACGTTTGTTCTCTACCTCTGTGTCTCTATTTCTTCCCTGCAAACCAGTTCATCTGTATCATTTTTAGGCTCCACATATATGCATTAATATACAATATTTGTTTTCCTCTTTCTGACTTACTTCATTCTGTATGACAGTCTCTCGATCCATCGATGTCTCTACAAATGACCCAGTTTCATTCCGTTTTATGGCCGAGTAATATTCCATTTTATATATGTACCACATCTTTATCCATTCATCTGTCTGTGGGCATTTAGGTTGCTTCCATTACCTGGCTATTGTAAATAGTGCTGCAACGAACATTGTGGTGAATGTGCCTTGTTGAAATACGGTTTTCTCTGGGTATATGCCCAGAAGTGGGATTGCTGCATCAGATGGTAATTCTATTTCTAATATTTTTAAGGAAACTCCATACTCTTCTCCATAGTGACTGTATCAATTTACATTCCCACCAATAGTGGAAGAGGGCTCCTTTTGTCCACACCCTCCCCAGAATTGGTTGTTTGTAGATTTTCTGATGATGCCGATTCTAACAGGTGTGAGGTGATACCTCATTGTAGTTTTGATTTGCATTTCTCTAATAATTAGTGCTGTTGAGCAGCTTTTCATGTGCGTCTTGGCCATGTCTGTGTCTCCTTTGAAGAAACGTCTCTTTAGATCTTCTGCCCATTTTTGTATTGGGTTGTTTGTTTTTTTAATATTAAGCTGCATGAGCTGTTTATATATATTGGAGATTAAACCTCTGTCCATTGATTCGTCTGCAACGATTTTCGCCCATTCTGAGGGATGCCTTTTTCCATTCCCGTGTTTTTTAACAAAAAAGGAAAGAAAGGAAAAGAAGCAGAACACTAATGTGCGTAAAATATGCCTTTTGAAACGGTCGTTTTGAAATATGGACGTCCTTTGAATTTTTTGGTCGATATGTGACCCCAGGATTTGTTTTCAGGGCAGGTGTCATTTACAGGCCTGCAATGATTTTGAATATCAACTGACCATTAGCGTTGGGATTAAAGCTGCTGTTGTGTGAAACGGCCACAAGGTGGCAGCAGTTCACCCTTACCAAATCTGGTTACTAGGGCAAGAGAGCCTCAGTGGAAGTGGTGTTCTAGATTGGAGTTTAGAATGGAATGTGCCAGGAGAAAGCCCCTCACGTTTGTCTCACTACATCTTGTTCGTGTTTTTAATTTAATTTTTTTTTATTTTTTATTACAGCAAGTTTGATTACAATGTTTGGCTTGTTGTAGGTGTGGAAGATGTGTTTCTTTTACACATATACAGATGTCTGTTCTTCCTGGGATCCTTTTCCCATGTACGTTATGACAGAATGTTGAGTAGTCCTCTCCTGGTATTCTGTAGGTCTTTGGTGATTATATATGTCACCTGTGTTTGTATATGTCTGTTAACCCCGATATCGTAATGAAACCAATCCTCACACCTTTCCATTGGTGAACCATAAGTTTGTTTAATGAATCTGTGATCGCCCTTCTCCGTGGAAATATCTGCCCTGGTATCCATTTTTAGGTAACACCTCTAAGTGATATGATAGGATATGTGTCTTTCACTTTCTGACTTACTACAAGTCACGTGATTACTTCTAGACTCATCTACGGTGCTGCAAATGGCATTGTGTCCTTTTTTCCCTTGGCTTCTCTTCTGCCTTAGCGGGGTCCATTTTCAACAATGTGATTCCCTGAGGGTTGTGGATTAGCTGACCTGGGCAGCCTTACCCTGCCGGCCCGCCCTCCCCAGGTGTGCCTCTTTGAGGTCAATATAAACAGCGCTCCAGGCAGCAATAGCCCCTGAAGCTGTGCCTGACTCCATATTCTCTGCCCCGTCAGCAGTCTCGGGGCTGTGGTGGTTGGAGGGAGTGAGGGGCCACAGCTTTGTGGGTGGCCCGGTGTGAGTGGTGTTCTGCTGGCCTTTCTGCAGGAGTTGCCAGGCTGCCGCCTGTAAAGAAGAGGATGTGTCACCCATACCTTCCGCTGGAATTTCTCTCCGGACAGAGGTGAGGAAGGAAAAAAGCAGTGGGGCCCGGGACAGGAGGGGTATCTCAGGCAGGGCAATGGAAAGCTTCTGGAAGAGCGCCCGGGGCCAGGACCAACCTGGCTGGCCTGCAGGCACCAAGTTGGCCTGCGTGCTGTCGCTGGTGTGGCTCCACGGTCCTTCCTCTAGGCTTTCAAGCCCTTGTACATATTCAGGTGTTTTACCTGGAAAGGGTGGGAACAGTTCAGCAGCAGCTGGCCTGGGGCTCAGCTCACGTTTACTCACAGATGCCTCGGCACGGTCCCCCAGCTTTGCAATGAGGACGCTCCTTGCGTGGGGGGTGGGTTGCTGGCTGTAATGGGAGATGTTTCCCCACCTCTGACCAATTTCAGAATTGTTTACCACTGGAGCAAGTGCCCTGATAGGGTTTTCCTCTGTATAACTCCTGGGTTCAGGTTTTTTTTTTCTTTTATGGTTCAAGTTAGATTTTATTCCCCTTTTATATATTTATAGATATAAGCATGGAAATAATTCATTCCTATAAATACATCTGTGTGACGGGAAGAATTTTTTCTGTTTTATTTTTAAATTTTATTTTTTAAAATTTTGAAATTTAATTTTATTTATGTTTTTATAAAGCAGGTTATTATTAGTTATGTATTTTATGCATATATATGTATACAGGTCAATCCCAATCTCCCAACTCATCCCACCACCACCACCCCATGGCTTCCCACACTTGGTGTCCATACGTTTGTTCTCTACCTCTGTGTCTCTATTTCTTCCCTGCAAACCAGTTCATCTGTATCATTTTTAGGCTCCACATATATGCATTAATATACAATATTTGTTTTCCTCTTTCTGACTTACTTCATTCTGTATGACAGTCTCTCGATCCATCGATGTCTCTACAAATGACCCAGTTTCATTCCGTTTTATGGCCGAGTAATATTCCATTTTATATATGTACCACATCTTTATCCATTCATCTGTCTGTGGGCATTTAGGTTGCTTCCATTACCTGGCTATTGTAAATAGTGCTGCAACGAACATTGTGGTGAATGTGCCTTGTTGAAATACGGTTTTCTCTGGGTATATGCCCAGAAGTGGGATTGCTGGATCAGATGGTAATTCTATTTCTAATATTTTTAAGGAAACTCCATACTCTTCTCCATAGTGACTGTATCAATTTACATTCCCACCAATAGTGGAAGAGGGCTCCTTTTGTCCACACCCTCCCCAGAATTGGTTGTTTGTAGATTTTCTGATGATGCCGATTCTAACAGGTGTGAGGTGATACCTCATTGTAGTTTTGATTTGCATTTCTCTAATAATTAGTGCTGTTGAGCAGCTTTTCATGTGCGTCTTGGCCATGTCTGTGTCTCCTTTGAAGAAACGTCTCTTTAGATCTTCTGCCCATTTTTGTATTGGGTTGTTTGTTTTTTTAATATTAAGCTGCATGAGCTGTTTATATATATTGGAGATTAAACCTCTGTCCATTGATTCGTCTGCAACGATTTTCGCCCATTCTGAGGGATGCCTTTTTCCATTCCCGTGTTTTTTAACAAAAAAGGAAAGAAAGGAAAAGAAGCAGAACACTAATGTGCGTAAAATATGCCTTTTGAAACGGTCGTTTTGAAATATGGACGTCCTTTGAATTTTTTGGTCGATATGTGACCCCAGGATTTGTTTTCAGGGCAGGTGTCATTTACAGGCCTGCAATGATTTTGAATATCAACTGACCATTAGCGTTGGGATTAAAGCTGCTGTTGTGTGAAACGGCCACAAGGTGGCAGCAGTTCACCCTTACCAAATCTGGTTACTAGGGCAAGAGAGCCTCAGTGGAAGTGGTGTTCTAGATTGGAGTTTAGAATGGAATGTGCCAGGAGAAAGCCCCTCACGTTTGTCTCACTACATCTTGTTCGTGTTTTTAATTTAATTTTTTTTTATTTTTTATTACAGCAAGTTTGATTACAATGTTTGGCTTGTTGTAGGTGTGGAAGATGTGTTTCTTTTACACATATACAGATGTCTGTTCTTCCTGGGATCCTTTTCCCATGTACGTTATGACAGAATGTTGAGTAGTCCTCTCCTGGTATTCTGTAGGTCTTTGGTGATTATATATGTCACCTGTGTTTGTATATGTCTGTTAACCCCGATATCGTAATGAAACCAATCCTCACACCTTTCCATTGGTGAACCATAAGTTTGTTTAATGAATCTGTGATCGCCCTTCTCCGTGGAAATATCTGCCCTGGTATCCATTTTTAGGTAACACCTCTAAGTGATATGATAGGATATGTGTCTTTCACTTTCTGACTTACTACAAGTCACGTGATTACTTCTAGACTCATCTACGGTGCTGCAAATGGCATTGTGTCCTTTTTTCCCTTGGCTTCTCTTCTGCCTTAGCGGGGTCCATTTTCAACAATGTGATTCCCTGAGGGTTGTGGATTAGCTGACCTGGGCAGCCTTACCCTGCCGGCCCGCCCTCCCCAGGTGTGCCTCTTTGAGGTCAATATAAACAGCGCTCCAGGCAGCAATAGCCCCTGAAGCTGTGCCTGACTCCATATTCTCTGCCCCGTCAGCAGTCTCGGGGCTGTGGTGGTTGGAGGGAGTGAGGGGCCACAGCTTTGTGGGTGGCCCGGTGTGAGTGGTGTTCTGCTGGCCTTTCTGCAGGAGTTGCCAGGCTGCCGCCTGTAAAGAAGAGGTTGTGTCACCCATACCTTCCGCTGGAATTTCTCTCCGGACAGAGGTGAGGAAGGAAAAAAGCAGTGGGGTCGGGGACAGGAGGGGTATCTCAGGCAGGGCAATGGAAAGCTTCTGGAAGAGCGCCCGGGGCCAGGACCACCCTGGCTGGCCTGCACGCACCAAGTTGGCCTGCGTGCTGTCGCTGGTGTGGCTCCACGGTCCTTCCTCTAGGCTTTCAAGCCCTTGTACATATTCAGGTGTTTTACCTGGAAAGGGTGGGAACAGTTCAGCAGCAGCTGGCCTGGGGCTCAGCTCACGTTTACTCACAGATGCCTCGGCACGGTCCCCCAGCTTTGCAATGAGGACGCTCCTTGCGTGGGGGGTGGGTTGATGGCTGTATGGGAGATGCTTCCCCACCTCTGACCAATTTCAGAATTGTTTACCACTGGAGCAAGTGCCCTGATAGGGTTTTCCTCTGTATAACTCGTGGGTTCAGGTTTTTTTTTTTTCTTTTATGGTTCAAGTTAGATTTTATTCCTCTTTTATGTATTTCTAGATATAAGCATGGAAATAATTCATTCCTATAAATACATCTGTGTGACGGGAAGAACTTTCTTCTGTTTTATTTTTAAATTTTATTTTTTAAAATTTTGAAATTTAATTTTATTTATATTTTTTATACAGCACGTTATTATTAGTTATGTATTTTAGGCATATACATGTACACAGGTCAATCCCAAACTCCCAACTCATCCCACAACCACCACCCCATGGCTTCCCACACTTGGTGTCCATACGTTTGTTCTCTACCTCTGTGTCTCTATTTCTTCCCTGCAAACCAGTTCATCTGTACCATTTCTAGGCTCCACATATATGCATTAATATACAATATTTGTTTTCCTCTTTCTGACTTACTTCATTCTGTATGACAGTCTCTCGATCCATCAATGTCTCTACAAATGACCCAGTTTCATTCCTTTTAATGGCCGAGTAATATTCCATTTTATATATGTACCACATCTTTATCCATTCATCTGTCTGTGGGCATTTAGGTTGCTTCCATTACCTGGCTATTGTAAATAGTGCTGCAACGAACATTGTGGTGAATGTGCCTTTTTGAAATACGGTTTTCTCTGGGTATATGCCCAGAAGTGGGATTGCTGGATCAGATGGTAATTCTATTTCTAGTTTTTTTAAGGAAACTCCATACTGTTCTCCATAGTGACTGTATCAATTTACATTCCCACCAATAGTGGAAGAGGGCTCCTTTTGTCCACACCCTCCCCAGAATTGTTTGTTTGTAGATTTTCTGATGATGCCGATTCTATCAGGTGTGAGGTGAAACCTCATTGTAGTTTTCATTTGCATTTCTCTAATAATTAGTGCTGTTGAGCAGCTTTTCATGTGCGTCTTCGCCATCTCTGTGTCTCCTTTGAAGAAACGTCTCTTTAGATCTTCTGCCCATTTTTTGGGGTTGTTTGTTTTTTTTAATATTAAGCTGCATGAGCTGTTTATATATATTGGATATTAAACCTCTGTGAATTGATTCGTCTGCAACGATTTTCGCCCATTCTGAGGGATGCCTTTTTCCATTCCCGTTTTTTTTAACAAAAAAGGAAAGAAAGGAAAAGAAGCAGAACACTAATGTGTTTAAAATATGCCTTTTGAAACGGTCGTTTTGAAATATGGACGTCCTTTGAATTTTTTGGTCGATATGTGACCCCAGGATTTGTTTTCAGGGCAGGTGTCATTTACAGGCCTGCAATGATTTTGAATATCAACGGACCATTAGCGCTGGGATTAAAGCTGCTGTTGTGTGAAACGGCCACAAGGTGGCAGCAGTTCTCCCTTACCAAATCTGGTTACTAGGGCAAGAGAGCCTCAGTGGAAGTGGTGTTCTAGATTGGAGTTTAGAATGGAATGTGCCAGGGGAAAGACCCTCACGTTTGTCTCACTACTTCTTGTTCGTGTTTTTAATTTAATTTTTTATTTTTTATTACAGCAAGTTTGATTACAATGTTTGGCTTGTTGTAGGTGTGGAAGATGTGGTTCTTTTACACATATACACATATCTGTTCTTCCTGGGATCCTTTTCCCATGTACGTTATGACAGAATGTTGAGTAGTCCTCTCTTGGTATTCTGTAGGTCTTTGGTGATTATATATGTCACCTGTGTTTGTATATGTCTGTTAACCCCGATATCGTAATGAAACCAATCCTCACACCTTTCCATTGGTGAACCATAAGTTTGTTTAATGAATCTGTGATTGCCCTTCTCCGTGGAAATATCTGCCCTGGTATCCATTTTTAGGTAACACCTATAAGTGATATGATAGGATATGTGTCTTTCACTTTCTGACTTACTACAAGTCACGTGATTACTTCTAGACTCATCTACGGTGCTGCAAATGGCATTGTGTCCTTTTTTCCCTTGGCTTCTCTTCTGCCTTAGCGGGGTCCATTTTCAACAATGTGATTCCCTGAGGGTTGTGGATTAGCTGACCTGGGCAGCCTTACCCTGCCGGCCCGCCCTCCCCAGGTGTGCCTCGTTGAGGTCAATATAAACAGCACTCCAGGCAGCAATAGCCCCTGAAGCTGTGCCTGACTCCATATTCTCTGCCCCATCAACAGTCTCGGGGCTGTGCTGGTGGTAGGGAGTGAGGGGCCACAGCTTTGTGGGTGGCCCGGTGTGAGTGGGGTTCTGCTGGCCTTTCTGCAGGAGTTGCCAGGCTGCCGCCTGTAAAGAAGAGGTTGTGTCACCCATACCTTCTGCTGGAATTTCTCTCCGGACAGAGGTGAGGAAGGAAAAAAGCAGTGGGGGCCGGGACAGGAGGGGTATCTCAGGCAGGGCAATGGAAAGCTTCTGGAAGAGCGCCCGGGGCCAGGACCACCCTGGCTGGCCTGCAGGCAGCAAGTTGGCCTGCGTGCTGTCGCTGGTGTGGCTCCACGGTCCTTCCTCTAGGCTTTCAAGCCCTTGTACATATTCAGGTGTTTTACCTGGAAAGGGTGGGAACAGTTCAGCAGCAGCTGGCCTGGGGCTCAGCTCACGTTTACTCACAGATGCCTCGGCACGGTCCCCCAGCTTTGCAATGAGGACGCTCCTTGCGTGGGGGGTGGGTTGACGGCTGTATGGGAGATGCTTCCCCACCTCTGACCAATTTCAGAATTGTTTACCACTAGAGCAACTGCCCTGATAGGGTTTTCCTCTGTATAACTCGTGGGTTCAGGTTTTTTTTTTCTTTTATGGTTCAAGTTAGATTTTATTCCTGTTTTATGTATTTATAGATATAAGCATGGAAATAATTCATTCCTATAAATACATCTGTGTGACGGGAAGAACTATTTTCTGTTTTATTTTTAAATTTTATTTTTTAAAATTTTGAAATTTAATTTTATTTATTTTTTTTATACAGCACGTTATTATTACTTATGTATTTTATGCATATACATGTATACAGGTCGATCCCAAAATCCCAACTCATCCCACCACCACCACCCCATGGCTTCCCACACTTGGTGTCCATACGTTTGTTCTCTACCTCTGTGTCTCTATTTCTTCCCTGCAAACCAGTTCATCTGTACCATTTCTAGGCTCCACATATATGCATTAATATACAATATTTGTTTTCCTCTTTCTGACTTACTTCATTCTGTATGACAGTCTCTCGATCCATCGATGTCTCTACAAATGACCCAGTTTCATTCCTTTTTATGGCCGAGTAATATTCCATTTCATATATGTACCACATCTTTATCCATTCATCTGTCTGTGGGCATTTAGGTTGCTTCCATTACCTGGCTATTGTAAATAGTGCTGCAATGAACATTGTGGTGAATGTGCCTTTTTGATGTACGGTTTTCTCTGGGTATATGCCCAGAAGTGGGATTGCTGGATCAGATGGTAATTCTATTTCTAGTTTTTTTAAGGAAACTCCATACTGTTCTCCATAGTGACTGTATCAATTTACATTCCCACCAATAGTGGAAGAGGGCTCCTTTTGTCCACACCCTCCCCAGAATTGGTTGTTTGTAGATTTTCTGATGATGCCGATTCTAACAGGTGTGAGGTGAAACCTCATTGTAGTTTTGATTTGCATTTCTCTGATAATTAGTGCTGTTGAGCAGCTTTTCATGTGCGTCTTGGCCATCTCTGTGTCTCCTTTGAAGAAACGTCTCTTTAGATCTTCTGGCCATTTTTTGGGATTGTTTGTTTTTTTTAATATTAAGCTGCATGAGCTGTTTATATATATTGGAGATTAAACCTCTGTCCATTGATTCGTCTGCAACGATTTTCGCCCATTCTGAGGGATGCCTTTTTCCATTCCCGTGTTTTTTTAACAAAAAAGGAAAGAAAGGAAAAGAAGCAGAACACTAATGTGCGTAAAATATGCCTTTTGAAACGGTCGTTTTGAAATATGGACGTCCTTTGAATATTTTGGTCGATATGTGACCCCAGGATTTGTTTTCAGGGCAGGTGTCATTTACAGGCCTGCAATGATTTTGAATATCAACTGACCATTAGCGTTGGGATTAAAGCTGCTGTTGTGTGAAACGGCCACAAGGTGGCAGCAGTTCACCCTTACCAAATCTGGTTACTAGGGCAAGAGAGCCTCAGTGGAAGTGGTGTTCTAGATTGGAGTTTAGAATGGAATGTGCCAGGAGAAAGCCCCTCACGTTTGTCTCACTACTTCTTGTTCGTGTTTTTAATTTAATTTTTTATTTTTTCTTACAGCAAGTTTGATTACAATGTTTGGCTTGTTGTAGGTGTGGAAGATGTGGTTCTTTTACACATATACACATGTCTGTTCTTCCTGGGATCCTTTTCCCATGTACGTTATGACAGAATGTTGAGTAGTCCTCTCTTGGTATTCTGTAGGTCTTTGGTGATTATATATGTCACCTGTGTTTGTAGATGTCTGTTAACCCCGATATCGTAATGAAACCAATCCTCACACCTTTCCATTGGTGAACCATAAGTTTGTTTAATGAATCTGTGATTGCCCTTCTCCGTGGAAATATCTGCCCTGGTATCCATTTTTAGGTAACACCTATAAGTGATATGATATGATATGTGTCTTTCACTTTCTGACTTACTACAAGTCACGTGATTACTTCTAGACTCATCTACGGTGCTGCAAATGGCATTGTGTCCTTTTTTCCCTTGGCTTCTCTTCTGCCTTAGCCGGGTCCATTTTCAACAATGTGATTCCCTGAGGGTTGTGGATTAGCTGACCTGGGCAGCCTTACCCTGCCGGCCCGCCCTCCCCAGGTGTGCCTCGTTGAGGTCAATATAAACAGCGCTCCAGGCAGCAATAGCCCCTGAAGCTGTGCCTGACTCCATATTCTCTGCCCCGTCAGCAGTCTCGGGGCTGTGCTGGTGGGAGGGAGTGAGGGGCCACAGCTTTGTGGGTGGCCCGGTGTGAGTGGGGTTCTGCTGGCCTTTCTGCAGGAGTTGCCAGGCTGCCGCCTGTAAAGAAGAGGTTGTGTCACCCATACCTTCCGCTGGAATTTCTCTCCGGACAGAGGTGAGGAAGGAAAAAAGCAGTGGGGGCCGGGACAGGAGGGGTATCTCAGGCAGGGCAATGGAAAGCTTCTGGAAGAGCGCCCGGGGCCAGGACCACCCTGGCTGGCCTGCAGGCACCAAGTTGGCCTGCGTGCTGTCGCTGGTGTGGCTCCACGGTCCTTCCTCTAGGCTTTCAAGCCCTTGTACATATTCAGGTGTTTTACCTGGAAAGGGTGGGAACAGTTCAGCAGCAGCTGGCCTGGGGCTCAGCTCACGTTTACTCACAGATGCCTCGGCACGGTCCCCCAGCTTTGCAATGAGGACGCTCCTTGCGTGGGGGGTGGGTTGATGGCTGTATGGGAGATGGTTCCCCACCTCTGACCAATTTCAGAATTGTTTACCACTGGAGCAAGTGCCCTGATAGGGTTTTCCTCTGTATAACTCGTGGGTTCAGGTTTTTTTTTCTTTTATGGTTCAAGTTAGATTTTATTCCTCTTTTATGTATTTATAGATATAAGCATGGAAATAATTCATTCCTATAAATACATCTGTGTGACGGGAAGAACTTTTTTCTGTTTTATTTTAAATTTTATTTTTTAAAATTTTGAAATTTAATTTTATTTATTTTTTTTATATAGCACGTTATTATTAGTTATGTATTTTATGCATATACATGTACACAGGTCAATCCCAAACTCCCAACTCATCCCACCACCACCACCCCATGGCTTCCCACACTTGGTGTCCATACGTTTGTTCTCTACCTCTGTGTCTCTATTTCTTCCCTGCAAACCAGTTCATCTGTACCATTTCTAGGCTCCACATATATGCATTAATATACAATATTTGTTTTCCTCTTTCTGACTTACTTCATTCTGTATGACAGTCTCTCGATCCATCGATGTCTCTACAAATGACCCAGTTTCATTCCTTTTTATGGCCGAGTAATATTCCATTTCATATATGTACCACATCTTTATCCATTCATCTGTCTGTGGGCATTTAGGTTGCTTCCATTACCTGGCTATTGTAAATAGTGCTGCAATGAACATTGTGGTGAATGTGCCTTTTTGATGTACGGTTTTCTCTGGGTATATGCCCAGAAGCGGGATTGCTGGATCAGATGGTAATTCTATTTCTAGTTTTTTTAAGGAAACTCCATACTGTTCTCCATAGTGACTGTATCAATTTACATTCCCACCAATAGTGGAAGAGGGCTCCTTTTGTCCACACCCTCCCCAGAATTGGTTGTTTGTAGATTTTCTGATGATGCCGATTCTAACAGGTGTGAGGTGATAACTCATTGTAGTTTTGATTTGCATTTGTCTGATAATTAGTGCTGTTGAGCAGCTTTTCATGTGCGTCTTGGCCATCTCTGTGTCTCCTTTGAAGAAACGTCTCTTTAGATCTTCTGGCCATTTTTTGGGGTTGTTTGTTTTTTTTTAATATTAAGCTGCATGAGCTGTTTATATATATTGGAGATTAAACCTCTGTCCATTGATTCGTCTGCAACGATTTTCGCCCATTCTGAGGGATGCCTTTTTCCATTCCCGTGTTTTTTTAACAAAAAAGGAAAGAAAGGAAAAGAAGCAGAACACTAATGTGCGTAAAATATGCCTTTTGAAACGGTCGTTTTGAAATATGGACGTCCTTTGAATATTTTGGTCGATATGTGACCCCAGGATTTGTTTTCAGGGCAGGTGTCATTTACAGGCCTGCAATGATTTTGAATATCAACTGACCATTAGCGTTGGGATTAAAGCTGCTGTTGTGTGAAACGGCCAGAAGGTGGCAGCAGTTCACCCTTACCAAATCTGGTTACTAGGGCAAGAGAGCCTCAGTGGAAGTGGTGTTCTAGATTGCAGTTTAGAATGGAATGTGCCAGGAGAAAGCCCCTCACGTTTGTCTCACTACTTCTTGTTCGTGTTTTTAATTTAATTTTTTATTTTTTCTTACAGCAAGTTTGATTACAATGTTTGGCTTGTTGTAGGTGTGGAAGATGTGGTTCTTTTACACATATACACATGTCTGTTCTTCCTGGGATCCTTTTCCCATGTACGTTATGACAGAATGTTGAGTAGTCCTCTCTTGGTATTCTGTAGGTCTTTGGTGATTATATATGTCACCTGTGTTTGTAGATGTCTGTTAACCCCGATATCGTAATGAAACCAATCCTCACACCTTTCCTTTGGTGAACCATAAGTTTGTTTAATGAATCTGTGATTGCCCTTTTCCGTGGAAATATCTGCCCTGGTATCCATTTTTAGGTAACACCTATAAGTGATATGATATGATATGTGTCTTTCACTTTCTGACTTACTACAAGTCACGTGATTACTTCTAGACTCATCTACGGTGCTGCAAATGGCATTGTGTCCTTTTTTCCCTTGGCTTCTCTTCTGCCTTAGCGGGGTCCATTTTCAACAATGTGATTCCCTGAGGGTTGTGGATTAGCTGACCTGGGCAGCCTTACCCTGCCGGCCCGCCCTCCCCAGGTGTGCCTCGTTGAGGTCAATATAAACAGCGCTCCAGGCAGCAATAGCCCCTGAAGCTGTGCCTGACTCCATATTCTCTGCCCCGTCAGCAGTCTCGGGGCTGTGCTGGTGGGAGGGAGTGAGGCGCCACAGCTTTGTGGGTGGCCCGGTGTGAGTGGGGTTCTGCTGGCCTTTCTGCAGGAGTTGCCAGGCTGCCGCCTGTAAAGAAGAGGTTGTGTCACCCATACCTTCCGCTGGAATTTCTCTCCGGACAGAGGTGAGGAAGGAAAAAAGCAGTGGGGGCCGGGACAGGAGGGGTATCTCAGGCAGGGCAATGGAAAGCTTCTGGAAGAGCGCCCGGGGCCAGGACCACCCTGGCTGGCCTGCAGGCACCAAGTTGGCCTGCGTGCTGTCGCTGGTGTGGCTCCACGGTCCTTCCTCTAGGCTTTCAAGCCCTTGTACATATTCAGGTGTTTTACCTGGAAAGGGTGGGAACAGTTCAGCAGCAGCTGGCCTGGGGCTCAGCTCACGTTTACTCACAGATGCCTCGGCACGGTCCCCCAGCTTTGCAATGAGGATGCTCCTTGCGTGGGGGGTGGGTTGATGGCTGTATGGGAGATGGTTCCCCACCTCTGACCAATTTCAGAATTGTTTACCACTGGAGCAAGTGCCCTGATAGGGTTTTCCTCTGTATAACTCGTGGGTTCAGGTTTTCTTTTCTTTTATGGTTCAAGATAGACTTTATTCCTCTTTTATGTATTTATAGATATAAGCATGGAAATAATTCATTCCTATAAATACATCTGTGTGACGGGAAGAACTTTTTTCTGTTTTATTTTAAATTTTATTTTTTTAAATTTTGAAATTTAATTTTATTTATTTTTTTTATATAGCACGTTATTATTAGTTATGTATTTTATGCATATGCATGTATACAGGTCAATCCCAAACTCGCAACTCATCCCACCACCACAACCCCATGGCTTCCCACACTTGGTGTCCATACGTTTGTTCTCTACCTCTGTGTCTCTATTTCTTCCCTGCAAACCAGTTCATCTGTATCATTTTTAGGCTCCACATATATGCGTTAATATACAATATTTGTTTTCCTCTTTCTGACTTACTTCATTCTGTATGACAGTCTCTCGATCCATCGATGTCTCTACAAATGACCCAGTTTCATTCCTTTTTATGGCCGAGTCATATTCCATTTTATATATGTACCACATCTTTATCCATTCATCTGTCTGTGGGCATTTAGGTTGCTTCCATTACCTGGCTATTGTAAATAGTGCTGCAACGAACATTGTGGTGAATGTGCCTTTTTGAAATACGGTTTTCTCTGGGTATATGCCCAGAAGTGGGATTGCTGGATCAGATGGTAATTCTATTTCTAGATTATTTAAGGAAACTCCATACTGTTCTCCATAGTGACTGTATCAATTTACATTCCCACCAATAGTGGAAGAGGGCTCCTTTTGTCCACACCCTCCCCAGAATTGGTTGTTTGTAGATTTTCTGATGATGCCGATTCTAACAGGTGTGAGGTGATACCTCATTGTAGTTTTGATTTGCATTTCTCTAATAATTAGTGCTGTTGAGCAGCTTTTCATGTGCGTCTTGGCCATCTCTGTGTCTCCTTTGAAGAAACGTCTCTTTAGATCTTCTGCCCATTTTTTGGGGGGTTGTTTGTTTTTTTAATATTAAGCTGCATGAGCTGTTTATATATATTGGAGATTAAACCTCTGTCCATTGATTCGTCTGCAACGATTTTCGCCCATTCTGAGGGATGCCTTTTTCCATTCCCGTGTTTTTTAACAAAAAAGGAAAGAAAGGAAAAGAAGCAGAACACTAATGTGCGTAAAATATGCCTTTTGAAATGGTCGTTTTGAAATATGGACGTCCTTTGAATTTTTTGGTCGATATGTGACCCCAGGATTTGATTTCAGGGCAGGTGTCATTTACAGGCCTGCAATGATTTTGAATATCAACTGACCATTAGCGTTGGGATTAAAGCTGCTGTTGTGTGAAACGGCCACAAGGTGGCAGCAGTTCACCCTTACAAAATCTGGTTACTAGGGCAAGAGAGCCTCAGTGGAAGTGGTGTTCTAGATTGGAATTTAGAATGGAATGTGCCAGGAGAAAGCCCCTCACGTTTGTCTCACTACTTATTGTTCGTGTTTTTAATTTAATTTTTTATTTTTTATTACAGCAAGTTTGATTACAATGTTTGGCTTGTTGTAGGTGTGGAAGATGTGGTTCTTTTACACATATACAGATGACTGTTCTTCCTGGGATCCTTTTCCCACGTACGTTATGACAGAATGTTGAGTAGTCCTCTCTTGGTATTCTGTAGGTCTTTGGTGATTATATATGTCACCTGTGTTTGTATATGTCTGTTAACCCCGATATCGTAATGAAACCAATCCTCACACCTTTCCATTGGTGAACCATAAGTTTGTTTAATGAATCTGTGATTGCCCTTCTCCGTGGAAATATCTGCCCTGGCATCCATTTTTAGGTAACACCTATAAGTGATATGATATGATATGTGTCTTTCACTTTCTGACTTACTACAAGTCACGTGATTACTTCTAGACTCATCTACGGTGCTGCAAATGGCATTGTGTCCTTTTTTCCCTTGGCTTCTCTTCTGCCTTAGCGGGGTCCATTTTCAACAATGTGATTCCCTGAGGGTTGTGTATTAGCTGACCTGGGCAGCCTTATCCTGCCCGCCCGCCCTCCCCAGGTGTGCCTCGTTGAGGTCAATATAAACAGCGCTCCAGGCAGCAATAGCCCCTGAAGCTGTGCCTGACTCCATATTCTCTGCCCCGTCAGCAGTCTCGGGGCTGTGCTGGTGGGAGGGAGTGAGGGGCCACAGCTTTGTGGGTGGCCCGGTGTGAGTGGGGTTCTGCTGGCCTTTCTGCAGGAGTTGCCAGGCTGCCGCCTGTAAAGAAGAGGATGTGTCACCCATACCTTCCGCTGGAAATTCTCTCCGGACAGAGGTGAGGAAGGAAAAAAGCAGTGGGGGCCGGGACAGGAGGGGTATCGCAGGCAGGCCAATGGAAAGCTTCTGGAAGAGCGCCAGGTTCCAGGACCACCCTGGCTGGCCTGCAGGCACCAAGTTGCCCTGCGTGCTGTTGCTGGTGTGGCTCTACAGTCATTCCTCTAGGCTTTCAAGCCCTTGTACATATTCAGGTGTTTTACCTGGAAAGGGTGGGAACAGTTCAGCAGCAGCTGGCCTGGGGCTCAGCTCACGTTTACTCACAGATGCCTCGGCATGGTCCCCCAGGTTTTCAATGAGGACGCTCCTTGCGTGGGGGGTGGGTTGCTGGCTGTATAGGAGATGATTCCCCACCTCTGACCTATTTCAGAATCGTTTACCACTGGAGCAAGTGCCCTGATAGGGTTTTCCTCTGTATAACTCGTGGGTTCAGGATTTTTTTTCTTTTATGTTTCAAGTTAGATTTTATTCCTCTTTTATGTATTTATAGATATAAGCATGGAAATAATTCATTCCTATAAATACATCTGTGTGACGGGAAGAACTTTTTTCTGTTTTATTTTTATATTTTATTTTTTAAAATTTTGAAATTTAATTTTATTTATTTTTTTATACAGCACGTTATTATTAGTTATGTATTTTATGCATATACATGTATACAGGTCAATCCCAAACTCCCAACTCATCCCACCACCACCACCCCATGGCTTCCCACACTTGGTGTCCATACGTTTGTTCTCTACCTCTGTGTCTCTATTTCTTCCCTGCAAACCAGTTCATCTGTACCATTTTTAGGCTCCACATATATGCGTTAATATACAATATTTGTTTTCCTCTTTCTGACTTACTTCATTCTGTATGACAGTCTCTCGATCCATCGATGTCTCTACAAATGACCCAGTTTCATTCCATTTTATGGCCGAGTAATATTCCATTTTATATATGTACCAAATCTTTATCCATTCATCTGTCTGTGGGCATTTAGGTTGCTTCCATTACCTGGCTATTGTAAACAGTGCTGCAACGAACATTGTGGTGAATGTGCCTTTTTGAAATACGGTTTTCTCTGGGTATATGCCCAGAAGTGGGATTGCTGGATCAGATGGTAATTCTATTTCTAGTTTTTTTAAGGAAACTCCATACTGTTCTCCATAGTGACTGTATCAGTTTACATTCCCACCAATAGTGGAAGAGGGCTCCTTTTGTCCACACCCTCCCCAGAATTGGTTGTTTGTAGATTTTCTGATGATGCCGATTCTAACAGGTGTGAGGTGATACCTCATTGTAGTTTTGATTTGCATTTCTCTAATAATTAGTGCTGTTGAGCAGCTTTTCATGTGCGTCTTGGCCATCTCTGTGTCTCCTTTGAAGAAACGTCTCTTTAGATCTTCTGCCCATTTTTTATTGGGTTGTTTGTTTATTTAATATTAAGCTGCATGAGTTGTTTATATATATTGGTGATTAAACCTCTGTCCATTGATTCGTCTGCAACGATTTTCGCCCATTCTGAGGGATGCCTTTTTCCATTCCCGTGTTTTTTAACAAAAAAGGAAAGAAAGGAAAAGAAGCAGAACACTAATGTGCGTAAAATATGCCTTTTGAAACGGTCGTTTTGAAATATGGACGTCCTTTGAATTTTTTGGTCGATATGTGACCCCAGGATTTGTTTTCAGGGCAGGTGTCATTTACAGGCCTGCAATGATTTTGAATATCAACTGACCATTAGCGTTGGGATTAAAGCTGCTGTTGTGTGAAACGGCCACAAGGTGGCAGCAGTTCACCCTTACCAAATCTGGTTACTAGGGCAAGAGAGCCTCAGTGGAAGTGATGTTATAGATTGGAATTTAGAATGGAATGTGCCAGGAGAAAGCCCCTCACGTTTGTCTCACTACATCTTGTTCGTGTTTTTAATTTATTTTTTTTTTATTTTTTATTACAGCAAGATTGATTACAATGTTTGGCTTGTTGTAGGTGTGGAAGATGTGGTTCTTTTACACATATACAGATGTCTGTTCTTCCTGGGATCCTTTTCCCATGTACGTTATGAGAGAATGTTGAGTAGTCCTCTCTTGGTATTCTGTAGGTCTTTGGTGATTATATATGTCACCTGTGTTTGTATATGTCTGTTAACCCCGATATCGTAATGAAACCAATCCTCACACCTTTCCATTGGTGAACCATAAGTTTGTTTAATGAATCTGTGATGGCCCTTCTCCGTGGAAATATCTGCCCTGGTATCCATTTTTAGGTATCACCTATAAGTGATATGATATGATATGTGTCTTTTACTTTCTGTCTTACTACAAGTCACGTGATTACTTCTAGACTCATCTACGGTGCTGCAAATGGCATTGTGTCCTTTTTTCCCTTGGCTTCTCTTCTGCCTTAGCGGGGTCCATTTTCAACAATGTGATTCCCTGAGGGTTGTGGATTAGCTGACCTGGGCAGCCTTACCCTGCGGGCCCGCCCTCCGCAGTTGTGCCTCGTTGAGGTCAATATAAACAGAGCTCCAGGCAGCAATAGCCCCTGAAGCTGTGCCTGACTCCATATTCTCTGCCCCGTCAGCAGTCTCGGGGCTGTGCTGGTGGGAGGCAATGAGGGACCACAGCTTTGTGGGTGGCCCGGTGTGAGTGGGGTTCTGCTGGCCTTTCTGCAGGAGTTGCCAGGCTGCCGCCTGTAAAGAAGAGGATGTGTCACCCATACCTTCCGCTGGAAATTCTCTCCGGACAGAGGTGAGGAAGGAAAAAAGCAGTGGGGGCCGGGACAGGAGGGGTATCGCAGGCAGGCCAATGGAAAGCTTCTGGAAGAGCGCCAGGTTCCAGGACCACCCTGGCTGGCCTGCAGGCACCAAGTTGCCCTGCGTGCTGTTGCTGGTGTGGCTCTACAGTCATTCCTCTAGGCTTTCAAGCCCTTGTACATATTCAGGTGTTTTACCTGGAAAGGGTGGGAACAGTTCAGCAGCAGCTGGCCTGGGGCTCAGCTCACGTTTACTCACAGATGCCTCGGCACGGTCCCCCAGCTTTGCAATGAGGACGCTCCTTGCGTGGGGGGTGGGTTGCTGGCTGTATAGGAGATGATTCCCCACCTCTGACCTATTTCAGAATCGTTTACCACTGGAGCAAGTGCCCTGATAGTGTTTTCCTCTGTATAACTCGTGGGTTCAGGATTTTTTTTCTTTTATGTTTCAAGTTAGATTTTATTCCTCTTTTATGTATTTATAGATATAAGCATGGAAATAATTCATTCCTATAAATACATCTGTGTGACGGGAAGAACTTTTTTCTGTTTTATTTTTATATTTTATTTTTTAAAATTTTGAAATTTAATTTTATTTATTTTTTTATACAGCACGTTATTATTAGTTATGTATTTTATGCATATACATGTATACAGGTCAATCCCAAACTCCCAACTCATCCCACCACCACCACCCCATGGCTTCCCACACTTGGTGTCCATACGTTTGTTCTCTACCTCTGTGTCTCTATTTCTTCCCTGCAAACCAGTTCATCTGTACCATTTTTAGGCTCCACATATATGCGTTAATATACAATATTTGTTTTCCTCTTTCTGACTTACTTCATTCTGTATGACAGTCTCTCGATCCATCGATGTCTCTACAAATGACCCAGTTTCATTCCATTTTATGGCCGAGTAATATTCCATTTTATATATGTACCAAATCTTTATCCATTCATCTGTCTGTGGGCATTTAGGTTGCTTCCATTACCTGGCTATTGTAAACAGTGCTGCAACGAACATTGTGGTGAATGTGCCTTTTTGAAATACGGTTTTCTCTGGGTATATGCCCAGAAGTGGGATTGCTGGATCAGATGGTAATTCTATTTCTAGTTTTTTTAAGGAAACTCCATACTGTTCTCCATAGTGACTGTATCAGTTTACATTCCCACCAATAGTGGAAGAGGGCTCCTTTTGTCCACACCCTCCCCAGAATTGGTTGTTTGTAGATTTTCTGATGATGCCGATTCTAACAGGTGTGAGCTGATACCTCATTGTAGTTTTCATTTGCATTTCTCTAATAATTAGTGCTGTTGAGCAGCTTTTCATGTGCGTCTTGGCCATCTCTGTGTCTCCTTTGAAGAAACGTCTCTTTAGATCTTCTGCCCATTTTTTATTGGGTTGTTTGTTTATTTAATATTAAGCTGCATGAGTTGTTTATATATATTGGAGATTAAACCTCTGTCCATTGATTCGTCTGCAACGATTTTCGCCCATTCTGAGGGATGCCTTTTTCCATTCCCGTGTTTTTTAACAAAAAAGGAAAGAAAGGAAAAGAAGCAGAACACTAATGTGCGTAAAATATGCCTTTTGAAACGGTCGTTTTGAAATATGGACGTCCTTTGAATTTTTTGGTCGATATGTGACCCCAGGATTTGTTTTCAGGGCAGGTGTCATTTACAGGCCTGCAATGATTTTGAATATCAACTGACCATTAGCGTTGGGATTAAAGCTGCTGTTGTGTGAAACGGCCACAAGGTGGCAGCAGTTCACCCTTACCAAATCTGGTTACTAGGGCAAGAGAGCCTCAGTGGAAGTGGTGTTCTAGATTGGAATTTAAAATGGAATGTGCCAGGAGAAAGCCCCTCACGTTTGTCTCACTACATCTTGTTCGTGTTTTTAATTTAATTTTTTTTATTTTTTATTACAGCAAGTTTGATTACAATGTTTGGCTTGTTGTAGGTGTGGAAGATGTGGTTCTTTTACACATATAGAGATGTCTGTTCTTCCTGGGTTCCTTTTCCCATGTACGTTATGACAGAATGTTGAGTAGTCCTCTCTTGGTATTCTGTAGGCCTTTGGTGATTATATATGTCACCTGTGTTTGTATATGTCTGTTAACCCCGATATCGTAATGAAACCAATCCTCACACCTTTCCATTGGTGAACCATAAGTTTGTTTAATGAATCTGTGATTGCCCTTCTCCGTGGAAATATCTGTCCTGGTATCCATTTCTAGGTAACACCTTTAAGTGATATGATATGATATGTGTCTTTCACTTTCTGACTTACTACAAGTCACGTGATTACTTCTAGACTCATCTACGGTGCTGCAAATGGCATTGTGTCCTTTTTTCCCTTGGCTTCTCTTCTGCCTTAGCGGGGTCCATTTTCAACAATGTGATTCCCTGAGGGTTGTGGATTAGCTGACCTGGGCAGCCTTACCCTGCCGGCCCGCCCTCCCCAGGTGTGCCTCGTTGAGGTCAATATAAACAGCGCTCCAGGCAGCAATAGCCCCTGAAGCTGTGCCTGACTCCATATTCTCTGCCCCGTCAGCAGTCTCGGGGCTGTGCTGGTGGGAGGGAGTGAGGGGCCACAGCTTTGAGGGTGGCCCGGTGTGAGTGGGGTTCTGCTGGCCTTTCTGCAGGAGTTGCCAGGCTGCCGCCTGTAAAGAAGAGGATGTGTCACCCATACCTTGCGCTGGAATTTCTCTCCGGACAGAGGTGAGGAAGGAAAAAAGCAGTGGGGTCCGGGACAGGAGGGGTATCTCAGGCAGGGCAATGGAAAGCTTCTGGAAGAGCGCCCGGTGCCAGGACCACCCTGGCTGGCCTGCAGGCACCAAGTTGGCCTGCGTGCTGTCGCTGGTGTGGCTCCACGGTCCTTCCTCTAGGCTTTAAAGCCCTTGTACATATTCAGGTGTTTTACCTGGAAAGGGTGGGAACAGTTCAGCAGTAGCTGGCCTTGGGCTCAGCTCACGTTTACTCACAGATGCCTTGGCACGGTCCCCCAGCTTTGCAATGAGGACGCTCCTTGCGTGGGGGGTGGGTTGATGGCTGTATGGGAGATGGTTCCCCACCTCTGACCAATTTCAGAATTGTTTACCACTGGAGCAAGTGCCCTGATAGGGTTTTCCTCTGTATAACTCGTGGGTTCAGGATTATTTTTTCTTTTATGGTTCAAGTTAGATTTTATTCCTCTTTTATGTATTTATAGATATAAGCATGGAAATAATTCATTCCTATAAATACATCTGTGTGACGGGAAGAACTTTTTTCTGTTTTATTTTTAAATTTTATTTTTTAAAATTTTGAAATTTAATTTTATTTTTTTATACAGCACGTTATTATTAGTTATGTATTTTATGCATATACATGTATACAGGTCAATCCCAAACTACCAACTCATCCCACCACCACCACCCCATGGCTTCCCACACTTGGTGTCCATACGTTTGTTCTCTACCTCTGTGTCTCTATTTCTTCCCTGCAAACCAGTTCATCTGTACCATTTGTAGGCTCCACATATATGCATTAATATTCAATATTTGTTTTCCTCTTTCTGACTTCCTTCATTCTGTATGACAGTCTCTCGATCCATCGATGTCTCTACAAATGACCCAGTTTCATTCCTTTTTATGGCCGAGTAATATTCCATTTCATATATGTACCACATCTTTATCCATTCATCTGTCTGTGGGCAGTTAGGTTGCTTCCATTACCTGGCTACTGTAAATAGTGCTGCAATGAACATTGTGGTGAATGTGCCTTTTTGATTTACGGTTTTCTCTGGGTATATGCCCGGGAGTGGGATTGCTGGATCAGATGGTAATTCTATTTCTAGTTTTTTTAAGGAAACTCCATACTGTTCTCCATAGTGACTGTATCAATTTACATTCCCACCAATAGTGGAAGAGGGCTCCTTTTGTCCACACCCTCCCCAGAATTGGTTGTTTGTAGACTTTTTGATGATGCCGATTCTAACAGGTGTGAGGTGAAACCTCATTGTAGTTTTGATTTGCATTTCTCTGATAATTAGTGCTGTTGAGCAGCTTTTCATGTGCGTCTTGGACATCTCTGTGTCTCCTTTGAAGAAACGTCTCTTTAGATCTTCTGCCCATTTTTTTGGGTTATTTGTTTTTTTAATATTAAGCTGCATGAGCTGTTTATATATATTGGAGATTAAACCTCTGTCCATTGATTCGTCTGCAACGATTTTCGACCATTCTGAGGGATGCCTTTTTCCATTCCCGTGTTTTTTAACAAAAAAGGAAAGAAAGGAAAAGAAGCAGAACACTAATGTGCGTAAAATATGCCTTTTGAAATGGTCGTTTTGAAATATGGACGTCCTTTGAATTTTTTGGTCGATATGTGACCCCAGGATTTGTTTTCAGGGCAGGTGTCATTTACAGGCCTGCAATGATTTTGAATATCAACTGACCATTAGCGTTGGGATTAAAGCTGCTGTTGTGTGAAACGGCCACAAGGTGGCAGCAGTTCACCCTTACCAAATCTGGTTACTAGGGCAAGAGAGCCTCAGTGGAAGTGGTGTTCTAGATTGGAGTTTAGAATGGAATGTGCCAGGAGAAAGCCCCTCACGTTTGTCTCACTACTTCTTGTTCGTGTTTTTAATTTAATTTTTTATTTTTTCTTACAGCAAGTTTGATTACAATGTTTGGCTTGTTGTAGGTGTGGAAGATGTGGTTCTTTTACACATATACACATGTCTGTTCTTCCTGGGATCCTTTTCCCATGTACGTTATGACAGAATGTTGAGTAGTCCTCTCTTGGTATTCTGTAGGTCTTTGGTGATTATATATGTCACCTGTGTTTGTAGATGTCTGTTAACCCCGATATCGTAATGAAACCAATCCTCACACCTTTCCATTGGTGAACCATAAGTTTGATTAATGAATCTGTGATTGCCCTTCTCCATGGAAATATCTGCCCTGGTATCCATTTTTAGGTAACACCTATAAGTGATATGATATGATATGTGTCTTTCACTTTCTGACTTACTACAAGTCACGTGATTACTTCTAGACTCATCTAGGGTGCTGCAAATGGCATTGTGTCCTTTTTTCCCTTGGCTTCTCTTCTGCCTTAGCGGGGTCCATTCTCAACAATGTGATTCCCTGAGGGTTGTGGATTAGCTGACCTGGGCAGCCTTACCCTGCCGGCCCGCCCTCCCAAGGTGTGCCTCGTTGAGGTCAATATAAACAGCGCTCCAGGCAGCAATAGCCCCTGAAGCTGTGCCTGACTCCATATTCTCTGCCCCGTCAGCAGTCTCGGGGCTGTGCTGATGGGAGGGAGTGAGGGGCAACAGCTTTGTGGGTGGCCTGGTGTGAGTGGGGTTCTGCTGGCCTTTCTGCAGGAGTTGCCAGGCTGCCGCCTGTAAAGAAGAGGTTGTGTCACCCATACCTTCCGCTGGAATTTCTCTCCGGACAGAGGTGAGGAAGGAAAAAAGCAGTGGGGGCCGGGACAGGATGGGTATCTCAGGCAGGGCAATGGAAAGCTTCTGGAAGAACGCCCGAGGCCAGGACAACCCTGGCTGGCCTGCAGGCTCCAAGTTGGCCTGCGTGCTGTCGCTGGGGTGGCTCCACGGTCCTTCCTCTAGGCTTTCAAGCCCTTGTACATATTCAGGTGTTTTACCTGGAAAGGGTGGGAACAGTTCAGCAGCAGCTGGCCTGGGGCTCAGCTCACGTTTACTCACAGATGCCTCGGCACGGTCCCCCAGCTTTGCAATGAGGACACTTCTTCCGTGGGGGGTGGGTTGCTGGCTGTATGGGAGATGGTTCCCCACCTCTGACCAATTTCAGAATTGTTTACCGCTGGAGCAAGTGCCGTGATAGTGTTTTCCTCTGTATAACTCGTGGGTTCACTTTTTTTTTCTTTTATGCTTCAAGTTAGATTTTATTCCTCTTTTATGTATTTATAAATATAAGCATGGAAATAATTCATTCCTATAAATACATCTGTGTGACGGGAAGAATTTTTTCTGTTTTATTTTTTAATTTTATTTTTTAAAATTTTGAAATTTACTTTTATTTATGTTTTTATACAGCACATTATTATTAGTTATGTATTTTATGCATATACATGTATACAGGTCAATCCCAAACTCCCAACTCATCCCACCACCACCACCCCATGGCTTCCCACACTTGGTGTCCATACGTTTGTTCTCTACCTCTGTGTCTCTATTTCTTCCCTGCAAACCAGTTCATCTGTACCATTTTTTTAGGTTCCACATATATTCATTAATATACAATATTTGTTTTCCTCTTTCTGACTTACTTCATTCTGTATGAGAGTCTCTCGATCCATTGATGTCTCTACAAATGACCCAGTTTCATTCCTTTTTATGGCCGAGTAATATTCCATTTCATATATGTACCACATCTTTATCCATTCATCTGTCTGTGGGCATGTAGTATGCTTCCATTACCTGGCTATTGTAAATAGTGCTCAAACGAACATTGTGGTGAATGTGCCTTTTTGAAATACGGTTTTCTCTGGGTATATGCCCAGAAGTGGGATTGCTGGATCAGATGCTAATTCTATTTCTAGTTTTTTTAAGGAAACTCCATAATGTTCTCCATAGTGACTGTATCAATTTACATTCCCACCAATAGTGGAAGAGAGCTCCTTTTGTCCACACCCTCCCCAGAATTGGTAGTTTGTAGATTTTCTGATGATGCCGATTCTAACAGGTGTGAGGTGATACCTCATTGTAGTTTTGATTTGCATTTCTCTAATAATTAGTGCTGTTGAGCAGCTTTTCATGTGCGTCTTGGCCATCTCTGTGTCTCCTTTGAAGAAACGTCTCTTTAGATCTTCTGCCCATTTTTTTTGGGTTGTTTGTTTTTTTTTAATATTAAGCGGCATGAGCTGTTTATATATATTCGAGATTAAACCTCTGTCCATTGATTCGTCTGCAACGATTTTCGCCCATTCTGAGGGATGCCTTTTTCCATTCCCGTGATTTTTAACAAAAAAGGAAAGAAAGGAAAAGAAGCAGGACACTAATGTGCGTAAAATATGCCTTTTGAAACGCTCGTTTTGAAATATGGACGTCCTTGGAATTTTTTGGTCGATATGTGACCCCAGGATTTGTTTTCAGTGCAGGTGTCATTTACAGGCCTGCAATGATTTTGAATATCAACTGACCATTAGCGTTGGGATTAAAGCTGCTGTTGTGTGAAACGGCCACAAGGTGGCAGCAGTTCACCCTTACCAAATCTGGTTACTAGGGCAAGAGAGCCTCAGTGGAAGTGGTGTTCTAGATTGGAGTTTAGAATGGAATGTGCCAGGAGAAAGCCCCTCACGTTTGTCTCACTACTTCTTGTTCGTGTTTTTAATTTAATTTTTTATTTTTTCTTACAGCAAGTTTGATTACAACGTTTGGCTTGTTGTAGGTGTGGAAGATGTGGTTCTTTTACACATGTACACATGTCTGTTCTTCCTGGGATCCTTTTCCCATGTACGTTATGACAGAATGTTGAGTAGTCCTCTCTTGGTATTCTGTAGGTCTTTGGTGATTATATATGTCACCTGTGTTTGTAGGTGTCTGTTAACCCCGATATCGTAATGAAACCATTCCTCACACCTTTCCTTTGGTGAACCATAAGTTTGATTAATGAATCTGTGATTGCCCTTCTCCATGGAAATATCTGCCCTGGTATCCATTTTTAGGTAACACCTATAAGTGATATGATATGATATGTGTCTTTCACTTTCTGACTTACTACAAGTCACGTGATTACTTCTAGACTCATCTACGGGGCTGCAAATGGCATTGTGTCCTTTTTTCCCTTGGCTTCTCTTCTGCCTTAGCTGGGTCCATTCTCAACAATGTGATTCCCTGAGGGTTGTGGATTAGCTGACCTGGGCAGCCTTACCCTGCCGGCCTGCCCTCCCCAGGTGTGCCTCGTTGAGGTCAATATAAACAGCGCTCCAGGCAGCAATAGCCCCTGAAGCTGTGCCTGACTCCATATTCTCTGCCCCGTCAGCAGTCTCGGGGCTGTGCTGGTGGGAGGGAGTGAGGGGCCACAGCTTTTTGGGTGGCCTGGTGTGAATGGGGTTCTGCTGTCCTGTCTGCAGGAGTTGCCAGGCTGCCGCCTGTAAAGAAGAGGTTGTGTCACCCATACCTTCCGCTGGAATTTCTCTCCGGACAGAGGTGAGGAAGGAAAAAAAGCAGTGGGGGCCGGGACAGGAGGGGTATCTCAGGCAGGGCAATGGAAAGCTTCTGGAAGAGCGCCCGGGGCCAGGACCACCCTGGCTGGCCTGCAGGCTCCAAGTTGGCCTGCGTGCTGTCGCTGGTGTGGCTCCACGGTCCTTCCTCTAGGCTTTCAAGCCCTTGTACATATTCAGGTGTTTTACCTGGAAAGGGTGGGAACAGTTCAGCAGCAGCTGGCCTGGGGCTCAGCTCACGTTTACTCACAAATGCCTCGGCACGGTCCCCCAGCTTTGCAATGAGGACGCTCCTTGCGTGGGGGGTGGGTTGATGGCTGTATGGGAGATGGTTCCCCACCTCTGACCAATTTCAGAATTGTTTACCACTGCAGCAAGTGCCCTGATAGGGTTTTCCTCTGTATAACTCGTGGGTTCAGGTTTTTTTTTTCTTTTATGGTTCAAGTTAGATTTTATTCCTCTTTTATGTATTTATAGATATAAGCATGGAAATAATTCATTCCTATAAATACATCTGTGTGACGGGAAGAACTTTTTTCTGTTTTATTTTTAAATTTTATTTTTTAAAATTTTGAAATTTAATTTTATTTATTTTTTTTATACAGCACGTTATTATTAGTTATGTATTTTATGCATATACATGTACACAGGTCAATCCCAAACTCCCAACTCATCCCACCACCACCACCCCATGGCTTCCCACACTTGGTGTCCATACGTCTGTTCTCTACCTCTGTGTCTCTATTTCTGCCCTGCAAACCAGTTCATCTGTACCATTTGTAGGCTCCACATATATGCATTAATATACAATATTTGTTTTCCGCTTTCTGACTTACTTCATTCTGTATGACAGTCTCTCGATCCATCAATGTCTCTACAAATGACCCAGTTTCATTCCTTTTTATGGCCGAGTAATATTCCATTTCATATATGTACCACATCTTTATCCATTCATCTGTCTGTGGGCATTTAGGTTGCTTCCATTACCTGGCTATTGTAAATAGTGCTGCAACGAACATTGTGGTGAATGTGCCTTTTTGATTTACGGTTTTCTCTGGGTATATGCCCAGAAGTGGGATTGCTGGATCAGATGGTAATTCTATTTCTAGTTTTTTTAAGGAAACTCCATACTGTTCTCCATAGTGACTGTATCAATTTACATTCCCACCAATAGTGGAAGAGGGCTCCTTTTGTCCACACCCTCCCCAGAATTGGTTGTTTGTAGATTTTCTGATGATGCCGATTCTAACAGGTGTGAGGTGAAACCTCATTGTAGTTTTGATTTGCATTTCTCTGATAATTAGTGCTGTTGAGCAGCTTTTCATGTGCGTCTTGGCCATCTCTGTGTCTCCTTTGAAGAAACGTCTCTTTAGATCTTCTGCCCATTTTTTTTGGGTTGTTTGTTTTTTTTAATATTAAGCTGCATGAGCTGTTTATATATATTGGAGATTAAACCTCTGTCCATTGATTCGTCTGCAACGATTTTCGCCCATTCTGAGGGATGCCTTTTTCCATTCCCCTGTTTTTTAACAAAAAAGGGAAGAAAGGAAAAGAAGCAGAACACTAATGTGCGTAAAATATGCCTTTTGAAACGGTCATTTTGAAATATGGACGTCCTTTGAATTTTTTGGTCGATATGTGACCCCAGGATTTGTTTTCAGGGCAGGTGTCATTTACAGGCCTGCAATGATTTTGAATATCAACTGACCATTAGCCTTGGGATTAAAGCTGCTGTTGTGTGAAACGGCCACAAGGTGGCAGCAGTTCACCCTTACCAAATCTGGTTACTAGGGCAAGAGAGCCTCAGTGGAAGTGGTGTTCTAGATTGGAGTTTAGAATGGAATGTGCCAGGAGAAAGCCCCTCACGTTTGTCTCACTATATCTTGTTCGTGTTTTTAATTTAATTTTTTTTATTTTTTCTTACAGCAAGTTTGATTACAATGTTTGGCTTGTTGTAGGTGTGGAAGATGTGGTTCTTTTACACATATACAGATGTCTGTTCTTCCTGGGATCCTTTTCCCATGTACGTTATGACAGAATGTTGAGTAGTCCTCTCTTGGTATTCTGTAGGCCTTTGGTGATTATATATGTCACCTGTGTTTGTAGATGTCTGTTAACCCCGATATCGTAATGAAACCAATCCTCACACCTTTCCATTGGTGAACCATAAGTTTGTTTAATGAATCTGTGATTGCCCTTCTCCGTGGAAATATCTGTCCTGGTATCCATTTCTAGGTAACACCTATAAGTGATATGATATGATATGTGTCTTTCACTTTCTGACTTACTACAAGTCACGTGATTACTTCTAGACTCATCTACGGTGCTGCAAATGGCATTGTGTCCTTTTTTCCCTTGGCTTCTCTTCTGCCTTAGCGGGGTCCATTTTCAACAATGTGATTCCCTGAGGGTTGTGGATTAGCTGACCTGGGCAGCCTTACCCTGCCGGCCCGCCCTCCCCAGGTGTGCCTCGTTGAGGTCAATATAAACAGCACTCCAGGCAGCAATAGCCCCTGAAGCTGTGCCTGACTCCATATTCTCTGCCCCGTCAGCAGTCTCGGGGCTGTGCTGGTGGGAGGGAGTGAGGGGCCACAGCTTTGTGGGTGGCCCAGTGTGAGTGGGGTTCTGCTGGCCTTTCTGCAGGAGTTGCCAGGCTGCCGCCTGTAAAGAAGAGGATGTTTCACCCATACCTTCCGCTGGAATTTCTCTCCGGACAGAGGTGAGGAAGGAAAAAAGCAGTGGGGTCCGGGACAGGAGGGGTATCTCAGGCAGGGCAATGGAAAGCTTCTGGAAGAGCGCCCGGTGCCAGGACCACCCTGGCTGGCCTGCAGGCACCAAGTTGGCCTGCGTGCTGTCGCTGGTGTGGCTCCACGGTCCTTCCTCTAGGCTTTCAAGCCCTTGTACATATTCAGGTGTTTTACCTGGAAAGGGTGGGAACAGTTCAGCAGCAGCTGGCCTGGGGCTCAGCTCACGTTTACTCACAGATGCCTTGGCACGGTCCCCCAGCTTTGCAATGAGGACGCTCCTTGCGTGGGGGGTGGGTTGATGGCTGTATGGGAGATGGTTCCCCACCTCTGACCAATTTCAGAATTGTTTACCACTGGAGCAAGTGCCCTGATAGGGTTTTCCTCTGTATAACTCGTGGGTTCAGGATTATTTTTTCTTTTATGGTTCAAGTTAGATTTTATTCCTCTTTTATGTATTTATAGATATAAGCATGGAAATAATTCATTCCTATAAATACCTCTGTGTGACGGGAAGAACTTTTTTCTGTTTTATTTTTAAATTTTATTTTTTAAAATTTTGAAATTTAATTTTATTTATGTTTTTATACAGCAGGTTATTATTAGTTATGTATTTTATGCATATACATGTACACAGGTCAATCCCAAACTCCCAACTCATCCCACCACCACCACCCCATGGCTTCCCACACTTGGTGTCCATACGTTTGTTCTCTACCTCTGTGTCTCTATTTCTTCCCTGCAAACCAGTTCATCTGTACCATTTGTAGGCTCCACATATATGCATTCATATTCAATATTTGTTTTCCTCTTTCTGACTTCCTTCATTCTGTATGACAGTCTCTCGATCCATCGATGTCTCTACAAATGACCCAGTTTCATTCCTTTTTATGGCCGAGTAATATTCCATTTCATATATGTACCACATCTTTATCCATTCATCTGTCTGTGGGCATTTAGGTTGCTTCCATTACCTGGCTACTGTAAATAGTGCTGCAATGAACATTGTGGTGAATGTGCCTTTTTGATTTACGGTTTTCTCTGGGTATATGCCCGGGAGTGGGATTGCTGGATCCGATGATAATTCTATTTCTAGTTTTTTTAAGGAAACTCCATACTGTTCTCCATAGTGACTGTATCAATTTACATTCCCACCAATAGTGGAAGAGGGCTCCTTTTGTCCACACCCTCCCCAGAATTGGTTGTTTGTAGACTTTTTGATGATGCCGATTCTAACAGGTGTGAGGTGAAACCTCATTGTAGTTTTGATTTGCATTTCTCTGATAATTAGTGCTGTTGAGCAGCTTTTCATGTGCGTCTTGGCCATCTCTGTGTCTCCTTTGAAGAAACGTCTCTTTAGATCTTCTGCCCATTTTTTTGGGTTGTTTGTTTTTTTAATATTAAGCTGCATGAGCTGTTTATATATATTGGAGATTAAACCTCTGTCCATTGATTCGTCTGCAACGATTTTCGACCATTCTGAGGTATGCCTTTTTCCATTCCCGTGTTTTTTTAACAAAAAAGGAAAGAAAGGAAAAGAAGCAGAACACTAATGTGCGTAAAATATGCCTTTTGAAATGGTCGTTTTGAAATATGGACGTCCTTTGAATTTTTTGGTCGATATGTGACCCCAGGATTTGTTTTCAGGGCAGGTGTCATTTACAGGCCTGCAATGATTTTGAATATCAACTGACTATTAGCCTTGGGATTAAAGCTGCTGTTGTGTGAAACGGCCACAAGGTGGCAGCAGTTCACCCTTACCAAATCTGGTTACTAGGGCAAGAGAGCCTCAGTGGAAGTGGTGTTCTAGATTGGAGTTTAGAATGGAATGTGCCAGGAGAAAGCCCCTCACGTTTGTCTCTCTATATCTTGTTCGTGTTTTTAATTTAATTTTTTATTTTTTCTTACAGCAAGTTTGATTACAATGTTTGGCTTGTTGTAGGTGTGGAAGATGTGGTTCTTTTACACATATACACATGTCTGTTCTTCCTGGGATCCTTTTCCCATGTACGTTATGACAGAATGTTGAGTAGTCCTCTCTTGGTATTCTGTAGGCCTTTGGTGATTATATATGTCACCTGTGTTTGTAGATGTCTGTTAACCCCGATATCGTAATGAAACCAATCCTCACACCTTTCCATTGGTGAACCGTAAGATTGATTAATGAATCTGTGATTGCCCTTCTCCATGGAAATATCTGCCCTGGTATCCATTTTTAGGTAACACCTATAAGTGATATGATATGATATGTGTCTTTCACTTTCTGACTTACTACAAGTCACGTGATTACTTCTAGACTCATCTACGGTGCTGCAAATGGCATTGTGTCCTTTTTTCCCTTGGCTTCTCTTCTGCCTTAGCGGGGTCCATTCTCAACAATGTGATTCCCTGAGGGTTGTGGATTAGCTGACCTGGGCAGCCTTACCCTGCCGGCCTGCCCTCCCCAGGTGTGCCTCGTTGAGGTCAATATAAACAGCGCTCCAGGCAGCAATAGCCCCTGAAGCTGTGCATGACTCCATATTCTCTGCCCCGTCAGCAGTCTCGGGGCTGTGCTGGTGGGAGGGAGTGAGGGGCCACAGCTTTTTGGGTGGCCTGGTGTGAGTGGGGTTCTGCTGGCCTTTCTGCAGGAGTTGCCAGGCTGCCGCCTGTAAAGAAGAGGTTGTGTCACCCATACCTTCCGCTGGAATTTCTCTCCGGACAGAGGTGAGGAAGGAAAAAAGCAGTGGGGGCCGGGACAGGAGGGGTATCTCAGGCAGGGCAATGGAAAGCTTCTGGAAGAGCGCCCGGGGCCAGGACCACCCTGGCTGGCCTGCAGGCTCCAAGTTGGCCTGCGTGCTGTCGCTGGTGTGGCTCCACGGTCCTTCCTCTAGGCTTTCAAGCCCTTGTACATATTCAGGTGTTTTACCTGGAAAGGGTGGGAACAGTTCAGCAGCAGCTGGCCTGGGGCTCAGCTGACGTTTACTCACAAATGCCTCGGCACGGTCCCCCAGCTTTGCAATGAGGACGCTCCTTGCGTGGGGGGTGGGTTGATGGCTGTATGGGAGATGGTTCCCCACCTCTGACCAATTTCAGAATTGTTTACCACTGCAGCAAGTGCCCTGATAGGGTTTTCCTCTGTATTACTCGTGGGTTCAGGTATTTTTTTTTTTTTTATGGTTCAAGTTAGATTTTATTCCTCTTTTATGTATTTATAGATATAAGCATGGAAATAATTCATTCCTATAAATACATCTGTGTGACGGGAAGAACTTTTTTCTGTTTTATTTTTAAATTTTATTTTTTAAAATTTTGAAATTTAATTTTATTTATTTTTTTTATACAGCACGTTATTATTAGTTATGTATTTTATGCATATACATGTACACAGGTCAATCCCTAACTCCCAACTCATCCCACCACCACCACCCCATGGCTTCCCACACTTGGTGTCCATACGTCTGTTCTCTACCTCTGTGTCTCTATTTCTGCCCTGCAAACCATTTCATCTGTACCATTTGTAGGCTCCACATATATGCATTAATATACAATATTTGTTTTCCTCTTTCTGACTTACTTCATTCTGTATGACAGTCTCTCGATCCATCAATGTCTCTACAAATGACCCAGTTTCATTCCTTTTTATGGCCGAGTAATATTCCATTTCATATATGTACCACATCTTTATCCATTCATCTGTCTGTGGGCATTTAGGTTGCTTCCATTACCTGGCTATTGTAAATAGTGCTGCAACGAACATTGTGGTGAATGTGCCTTTTTGATTTACGGTTTTCTCTGGGTATATGCCCAGAAGTGGGATTGCTGGATCAGATGGTAATTCTATTTCTAGTTTTTTTAAGGAAACTCCATACTGTTCTCCATAGTGACTGTATCAATTTACATTCCCACCAATAGTGGAAGAGGGCTCCTTTTGTCCACACCCTCCCCAGAATTGGTTGTTTGTAGATTTTCTGATGATGCCGATTCTAACAGGTGTGAGGTGAAACCTCATTGTTGTTTTGATTTGCATTTCTCTGATAATTAGTGCTGTTGAGCAGCTTTTCATGTGCGTCTTGGCCATCTCTGTGTCTCCTTTGAAGAAACGTCTCTTTAGATCTTCTGCCCATTTTTTTTGGGTTGTTTGTTTTTTTTAATACTAAGCTGCATGAGCTGTTTATATATATTGGAGATTAAACCTCGGTCCATTGATTCGTCTGCAACGATTTTCGCCCATTCTGAGGGAAGCCTTTTTCCATTCCCGTGTTTTTTAACAAAAAAGGAAAGAAAGGAAAAGAAGCAGAACACTAATGTGCGTAAAATATGCCTTTTGAAACGGTCGTTTTGAAATATGGACGTCCTTTGAATATTTTGGTCGATATGTGACCCCAGGATTTGTTTTCAGGGCAGGTGTCATTTACAGGCCTGCAATGATTTTGAATATCAACTGACCATTAGCGTTGGGATTAAAGCTGCTGTTGTGTGAAACGGCCACAAGGTGGCAGCAGTTCACCCTTACCAAGTCTGGTTACTAGGGCAAGAGAGCCTCAGTGGAAGTGGTGTTCTAGATTGGAGTTTAGAATGGAATGTGCCAGGAGAAAGCCCCTCACGTTTGTCTCACTACTTCTTGTTCGTGTTTTTAATTTAATTTTTTATTTTTTCTTACAGCAAGTTTGATTACAATGTTTGGCTTGTTGTAGGTGTGGAAGATGTGGTTCTTTTACACATATACACATGTCTGTTCTTCCTGGGATCCTTTTCCCATGTACATTATGACAGAATGTTGAGTAGTCCTCTCTTGGTATTCTGTAGGTCTTTGGTGATTATATATGTCACCTGTGTTTGTAGATGTCTGTTAACCCCGATATCGTAATGAAACCAATCCTCACACCTTTCCATTGGTGAACCATAAGTTTGTTTAATGAATCTGTGATTGCCCTTCTCCGTGGAAATATCTGCCCTGGTATCCATTTTTAGGTAACACCTATAAGTGATATGATATGATATGTGTCTTTCACTTTCTGACTTACTACAAGTCACGTGATTACTTCTAGACTCATCTACGGTGCTGCAAATGGCATTGTGTCCTTTTTTCCCTTGGCTTCTCTTCTGCCTTAGCGGGGTCCATTCTCAACAATGTGATTCCCTGAGGGTTGTGGATTAGCTGACCTGGGCAGCCTTACCCTGCCGGCCCGCCCTCCCCAGGTGTGCCTCGTTGAGGTCAATATAAACAGCGCTCCAGGCAGCAATAGCCCCTGAAGCTGTGCCTGACTCCATATTCTCTGCCACGTCAGCAGTCTCGGGGCTGTGCTGGTGGGAGGGAGTGAGGGGCCACAGCTTTGTGGGTGGCCCGGTGTGAGTGGTGTTCTGCTGGCCTTTCTGCAGGAGTTGCCAGGCTGCCGCCTGTAAAGAAGAGGATGTGTCACCCATACCTTCCGCTGGAATTTCTCTCCGGACAGAGGTGAGGAAGGAAAAAAGCAGTGGGGGCCGGGACAGGAGGGGTATCTCAGGCAGGGCAATGGAAAGCTTCTGGAAGAGCGCCCGGGGCCAGGACCACCCTGGCTGGCCTGCAGGCACCAAGTTGGCCTGCGTGCTGTCGCTGGTGTGGCTCCACGGTCCTTCCTCTAGGCTTTCAAGCCCTTGTACATATTCAGGTGTTTTACCTGGAAAGGGTGGGAACAGTTCAGCAGCAGCTGGCCTGGGGCTCAGCTCACGTTTACTCACAGATGCCACGGCACGGTCCCCCAGCTTTGCAATGAGGACGCTCCTTGCGTGGGGGGTGGGTTGATGGCTGTATGGGAGATGGTTCCCCACCTCTGACCAATTTCAGAATTGTTTACCACTGGAGCAAGTGCCCTGATAGGGTTTTCCTCTGTATAACTCGTGGGTTCAGGTTTTTTTTTCTTTTATGGTTCAAGTTAGATTTTATTCCTCTTTTATGTATTTATAGATATAAGCATGGAAATAATTCATTCCTATAAATACATCTGTGTGACGGGAAGAACTTTTTTCTGTTTTATTTTTAAATTTCATTTTTTTAAATTTTGAAATTTAATTTTATTTATTTTTTTTATACAGCACGTTATTATTAGTTATGTATTTTATGCATATACATGTACACAGGTCAATCCCAAACTCCCAACTCATCCCACCACCACCACCCCATGGCTTCCCACACTTGGTGTCCATACGTTTGTTCTCTACCTCTGTGTCTCTATTTCTGCCCTGCAAACCAGTTCATCTGTACCATTTGTAGGCTCCACATATATGCATTAATATACAATATTTGTTTTCCTCTTTCTGACTTACTTCATTCTGTATGACAGTCTCTCGATCCATCAATGTCTCTACAAATGACCCAGTTTCATTCCTTTTTATGGCCGAGTAATATTCCATTTCATATATGTACCACATCTTTATCCATTCATCTGTCTGTGGGCATTTAGGTTGCTTCCATTACCTGGCTATTGTAAATAGTGCTGCAACGAACATTGTGGTGAATGTGCCTTTTTGATTTACGGTTTTCTCTGGGTATATGCCCAGAAGTGGGATTGCTGGATCAGATGGTAATTCTATTTCTAGTTTTTTTAAGGAAACTCCATACTGTTCTCCATAGTGACTGTATCAATTTACATTCCCACCAATAGTGGAAGAGGGCTCCTTTTGTCCACACCCTCCCCAGAATTGGTTGTTTGTAGATTTTCTGATGATGCCGATTCTAACAGGTGTGAGGTGAAACCTCATTGTAGTTTTGATTTGCATTTCTCTGATAATTAGTGCTGTTGAGCAGCTTTTCATGTGCGTTTTGGCCATCTCTGTGTCTCCTTTGAAGAAACGTCTCTTTAGATCTTCTGCCCATTTTTTTGGGTTGTTTGTTTTTTTTTAATATTAAGCTGCATGAGCTGTTTATATATATTGGAGATTAAACCTCTGTCCATTGATTCGTCTGCAACGATTTTCGCCCATTCTGAGGGATGCCTTTTTCCATTCCCGTGTTTTTTAACAAAAAAGGAAAGAAAGGAAAAGAAGCAGAACACTAATGTGCGTAAAATATGCCTTTTGAAACGGTCGTTTTGAAATATGGACGTCCTTTGAATTTTTTGGTCGATATGTGACCCCAGGATTTGTTTTCAGGGCAGGTGTCATTTACAGGCCTGCAATGATTTTGAATATCAACTGACCATTAGCGTTGGGATTAAAGCTGCTGTTGTGTGAAACGGCCACAAGGTGGCAGCAGTTCACCCTTACCAAATCTGGTTACTAGGGCAAGAGAGCCTCAGTGGAAGTGGTGTTCTAGATTGGAATTTAAAATGGCATGTGCCAGGAGAAAGCCCCTCACGTTTGTCTCACTACTTCTTGTTCGTGTTTTTAATTTAATTTTTTATTTTTTCTTACAGCAAGTTTGATTACAATGTTTGGCTTGTTGTAGGTGTGGAAGATGTGGTTCTTTTACACATATACACATGTCTGTTCTTCCTGGGATCCTTTTCCCATGTACATTATGACAGAATGTTGAGTAGTCCTCTCTTGGTATTCTGTAGGTCTTTGGTGATTATATATGTCACCTGTGTTTGTAGATGTCTGTTAACCCCGATATCGTAATGAAACCAATCCTCACACCTTTCCATTGGTGAACCATAAGTTTGTTTAATGAATCTGTGATTGCCCTTCTCCGTGGAAATATCTGCCCTGGTATCCATTTTTAGGTAACACCTATAAGTGATATGATATGATATGTGTCTTTCACTTTCTGACTTACTACAAGTCACGTGATTACTTCTAGACTCATCTACGGTGCTGCAAATGGCATTGTGTCCTTTTTTCCCTTGGCTTCTCTTCTGCCTTAGCGGGGTCCATTCTCAACAATGTGATTCCCTGAGGGTTGTGGATTAGCTGACCTGGGCAGCCTTACCCTGCCGGCCCGCCCTCCCCAGGTGTGCCTCGTTGAGGTCAATATAAACAGCGCTCCAGGCAGCAATAGCCCCTGAAGCTGTGCCTGACTCCATATTCTCTGCCACGTCAGCAGTCTCGGGGCTGTGCTGGTGGGAGGGAGTGAGGGGCCACAGCTTTGTGGGTGGCCCGGTGTGAGTGGTGTTCTGCTGGCCTTTCTGCAGGAGTTGCCAGGCTGCCGCCTGTAAAGAAGAGGATGTGTCACCCATACCTTCCGCTGGAATTTCTCTCCGGACAGAGGTGAGGAAGGAAAAAAGCAGTGGGGGCCGGGACAGGAGGGGTATCTCAGGCAGGGCAATGGAAAGCTTCTGGAAGAGCGCCCGGGGCCAGGACCACCCTGGCTGGCCTGCAGGCACCAAGTTGGCCTGCGTGCTGTCGCTGGTGTGGCTCCACGGTCCTTCCTCTAGGCTTTCAAGCCCTTGTACATATTCAGGTGTTTTACCTGGAAAGGGTGGGAACAGTTCAGCAGCAGCTGGCCTGGGGCTCAGCTCACGTTTACTCACAGATGCCACGGCACGGTCCCCCAGCTTTGCAATGAGGACGCTCCTTGCGTGGGGGGTGGGTTGATGGCTGTATGGGAGATGGTTCCCCACCTCTGACCAATTTCAGAATTGTTTACCACTGGAGCAAGTGCCCTGATAGGGTTTTCCTCTGTATAACTCGTGGGTTCAGGTTTTTTTTTCTTTTATGGTTCAAGTTAGATTTTATTCCTCTTTTATGTATTTATAGATATAAGCATGGAAATAATTCATTCCTATAAATACATCTGTGTGACGGGAAGAACTTTTTTCCGTTTTATTTTTAAATTTCATTTTTTTAAATTTTGAAATTTAATTTTATTTATTTTTTTTATACAGCACGTTATTATTAGTTATGTATTTTATGCATATACATGTACACAGGTCAATCCCAAACTCCCAACTCATCCCACCACCACCACCCCATGGCTTCCCACACTTGGTGTCCATACGTCTGTTCTCTACCTCTGTGTCTCTATTTCTGCCCTGCAAACCAGTTCATCTGTACCATTTTTAGGCTCCACATATATGCATTAATATACAATATTTGTTTTCCTCTTTCTGACTTACTTCATTCTGTATGACAGTCTCTCGATCCATCAATGTCTCTACAAATGACCCAGTTTCATTCCTTTTTATGGCCGAGTAATATTCCATTTCATATATGTACCACATCTTTATCCATTCATCTGTCTGTGGGCATTTAGGTTGCTTCCATTACCTGGCTATTGTAAATAGTGCTGCAACGAACATTGTGGTGAATGTGCCTTTTTGATTTACGGTTTTCTCTGGGTATATGCCCAGAAGTGGGATTGCTGGATCAGATGGTAATTCTATTTCTAGTTTTTTTAAGGAAACTCCATACTGTTCTCCATAGTGACTGTATCAATTTACATTCCCACCAATAGTGGAAGAGGGCTCCTTTTGTCCACACCCTCCCCAGAATTGGTTGTTTGTAGATTTTCTGATGATGCCGATTCTAACAGGTGTGAGGTGAAACCTCATTGTAGTTTTGATTTGCATTTCTCTGATAATTAGTGCTGTTGAGCAGCTTTTCATGTGCGTTTTGGCCATCTCTGTGTCTCCTTTGAAGAAACGTCTCTTTAGATCTTCTGCCCATTTTTTTGGGTTGTTTGTTTTTTTTAATATTAAGCTGCATGAGCTGTTTATATATATTGGAGATTAAACCTCTGTCCATTGATTCGTCTGCAACGATTTTCGCCCATTCTGAGGGATGCCTTTTTCCATTCCCGTGTTTTTTAACAAAAAAGGAAAGAAAGGAAAAGAAGCAGAACACTAATGTGCGTAAAATATGCCTTTTGAAACGGTCGTTTTGAAATATGGACGTCCTTTGAATTTTTTGGTCGATATGTGACCCCAGGATTTGTTTTCAGGGCAGGTGTCATTTACAGGCCTGCAATGATTTTGAATATCAACTGACCATTAGCGTTGGGATTAAAGCTGCTGTTGTGTGAAACGGCCACAAGGTGGCAGCAGTTCACCCTTACCAAATCTGGTTACTAGGGCAAGAGAGCCTCAGTGGAAGTGGTGTTCTAGATTGGAGTTTAGAATGGAATGTGCCAGGAGAAAGCCCCTCACGTTTGTCTCACTACATCTTGTTCGTGTTTTTAATTTAATTTTTTTTTATTTTTTCTTACAGCAAGTTTGATTACAATGTTTGGCTTGTTGTAGGTGTGGAAGATGTGGTTCTTTTACACATATACAGATGTCTGTTCTTCCTGGGATCCTTTTCCCATGTACGTTATGACAGAATGTTGAGTAGTCCTCTCTTGGTATTCTGTAGGTCTTTGGTGATTATATATGTCACCTGTGTTTGTAGATGTCTGTTAACCCCGATATCGTAATGAAACCAATCCTCACACCTTTCCATTGGTGAACCATAAGTTTGTTTAATGAATCTGTGATTGCCCTTCTCCGTGGAAATATCTGCCCTGGTATCCATTTTTAGGTAACACCTATAAGTGATATGATATGATATGTGTCTTTCACTTTCTGACTTACTACAAGTCACGTGATTACTTCTAGACTCATCTACGGTGCTGCAAATGGCATTGTGTCCTTTTTTCCCTTGGCTTCTCTTCTGCCTTAGCGGGGTCCATTTTCAACAATGTGATTCCCTGAGGGTTGTGGATTAGCTGACCTGGGCAGCCTTACCCTGCCGGCCCGCCCTCCCCAGGTGTGCCTCGTTGAGGTCAATATAAACAGCGCTCCAGGCAGCAATAGCCCCTGAAGCTGTGCCTGACTCCATATTCTCTGCCACGTCAGCAGTCTCGGGGCTGTGCTGGTGGGAGGGAGTGAGGGGCCACAGCTTTGTGGGTGGCCCGGTGTGAGTGGTGTTCTGCTGGCCTTTCTGCAGGAGTTGCCAGGCTGCCGCCTGTAAAGAAGAGGATGTGTCACCCATACCTTCCGCTGGAATTTCTCTCCGGACAGAGGTGAGGAAGGAAAAAAGCAGTGGGGGCCGGGACAGGAGGGGTATCTCAGGCAGGGCAATGGAAAGCTTCTGGAAGAGCGCCCGGGGCCAGGACCACCCTGGCTGGCCTGCAGGCACCAAGTTGGCCTGCGTGCTGTCGCTGGTGTGGCTCCACGGTCCTTCCTCTAGGCTTTCAAGCCCTTGTACATATTCAGGTGTTTTACCTGGAAAGGGTGGGAACAGTTCAGCAGCAGCTGGCCTGGGGCTCAGCTCACGTTTACTCACAGATGCCACGGCACGGTCCCCCAGCTTTGCAATGAGGACGCTCCTTGCGTGGGGGGTGGGTTGATGGCTGTATGGGAGATGGTTCCCCACCTCTGACCAATTTCAGAATTGTTTACCACTGGAGCAAGTGCCCTGATAGGGTTTTCCTCTGTATAACTCGTGGGTTCAGGTTTTTTTTTCTTTTATGGTTCAAGTTAGATTTTATTCCTCTTTTATGTATTTATAGATATAAGCATGGAAATAATTCATTCCTATAAATACATCTGTGTGACGGGAAGAACTTTTTTCTGTTTTATTTTTAAATTTCATTTTTTTAAATTTTGAAATTTAATTTTATTTATTTTTTTTATACAGCACGTTATTATTAGTTATGTATTTTATGCATATACATGTACACAGGTCAATCCCAAACTCCCAACTCATCCCACCACCACCACCCCATGGCTTCCCACACTTGGTGTCCATACGTCTGTTCTCTACCTCTGTGTCTCTATTTCTGCCCTGCAAACCAGTTCATCTGTACCATTTGTAGGCTCCACATATATGCATTAATATACAATATTTGTTTTCCTCTTTCTGACTTACTTCATTCTGTATGACAGTCTCTCGATCCATCAATGTCTCTACAAATGACCCAGTTTCATTCCTTTTTATGGCCGAGTAATATTCCATTTCATATATGTACCACATCTTTATCCATTCATCTGTCTGTGGGCATTTAGGTTGCTTCCATTACCTGGCTATTGTAAATAGTGCTGCAACGAACATTGTGGTGAATGTGCCTTTTTGATTTACGGTTTTCTCTGGGTATATGCCCAGAAGTGGGATTGCTGGATCAGATGGTAATTCTATTTCTAGTTTTTTTAAGGAAACTCCATACTGTTCTCCATAGTGACTGTATCAATTTACATTCCCACCAATAGTGGAAGAGGGCTCCTTTTGTCCACACCCTCCCCAGAATTGGTTGTTTGTAGATTTTCTGATGATGCCGATTCTAACAGGTGTGAGGTGAAACCTCATTGTAGTTTTGATTTGCATTTCTCTGATAATTAGTGCTGTTGAGCAGCTTTTCATGTGCGTTTTGGCCATCTCTGTGTCTCCTTTGAAGAAACGTCTCTTTAGATCTTCTGCCCATTTTTTTGGGTTGTTTGTTTTTTTTAATATTAAGCTGCATGAGCTGTTTATATATATTGGAGATTAAACCTCTGTCCATTGATTCGTCTGCAACGATTTTCGCCCATTCTGAGGGATGCCTTTTTCCATTCCCGTGTTTTTTAACAAAAAAGGAAAGAAAGGAAAAGAAGCAGAACACTAATGTGCGTAAAATATGCCTTTTGAAACGGTCGTTTTGAAATATGGACGTCCTTTGAATTTTTTGGTCGATATGTGACCCCAGGATTTGTTTTCAGGGCAGGTGTCATTTACAGGCCTGCAATGATTTTGAATATCAACTGACCATTAGCGTTGGGATTAAAGCTGCTGTTGTGTGAAACGGCCACAAGGTGGCAGCAGTTCACCCTTACCAAATCTGGTTACTAGGGCAAGAGAGCCTCAGTGGAAGTGGTGTTCTAGATTGGAGTTTAGAATGGAATGTGCCAGGAGAAAGCCCCTCACGTTTGTCTCACTACTTCTTGTTCGTGTTTTTAATTTAATTTTTTATTTTTTCTTACAGCAAGTTTGATTACAACGTTTGGCTTGTTGTAGGTGTGGAAGATGTGGTTCTTTTACACATGTACACATGTCTGTTCTTCCTGGGATCCTTTTCCCATGTACGTTATGACAGAATGTTGAGTAGTCCTCTCTTGGTATTCTGTAGGTCTTTGGTGATTATATATGTCACCTGTGTTTGTAGGTGTCTGTTAACCCCGATATCGTAATGAAACCATTCCTCACACCTTTCCTTTGGTGAACCATAAGTTTGATTAATGAATCTGTGATTGCCCTTCTCCATGGAAATATCTGCCCTGGTATCCATTTTTAGGTAACACCTATAAGTGATATGATATGATATGTGTCTTTCACTTTCTGACTTACTACAAGTCACGTGATTACTTCTAGACTCATCTACGGTGCTGCAAATGGCATTGTGTCCTTTTTTCCCTTGGCTTCTCTTCTGCCTTAGCTGGGTCCATTCTCAACAATGTGATTCCCTGAGGGTTGTGGATTAGCTGACCTGGGCAGCCTTACCCTGCCGGCCTGCCCTCCCCAGGTGTGCCTCGTTGAGGTCAATATAAACAGCGCTCCAGGCAGCAATAGCCCCTGAAGCTGTGCCTGACTCCATATTCTCTGCCCCGTCAGCAGTCTCGGGGCTGTGCTGGTGGGAGGGAGTGAGGGGCCACAGCTTTTTGGGTGGCCTGGTGTGAATGGGGTTCTGCTGTCCTGTCTGCAGGAGTTGCCAGGCTGCCGCCTGTAAAGAAGAGGTTGTGTCACCCATACCTTCCGCTGGAATTTCTCTCCGGACAGAGGTGAGGAAGGAAAAAAAGCAGTGGGGGCCGGGACAGGAGGGGTATCTCAGGCAGGGCAATGGAAAGCTTCTGGAAGAGCGCCCGGGGCCAGGACCACCCTGGCTGGCCTGCAGGCTCCAAGTTGGCCTGCGTGCTGTCGCTGGTGTGGCTCCACGGTCCTTCCTCTAGGCTTTCAAGCCCTTGTACATATTCAGGTGTTTTACCTGGAAAGGGTGGGAACAGTTCAGCAGCAGCTGGCCTGGGGCTCAGCTCACGTTTACTCACAAATGCCTCGGCACGGTCCCCCAGCTTTGCAATGAGGACGCTCCTTGCGTGGGGGGTGGGTTGATGGCTGTATGGGAGATGGTTCCCCACCTCTGACCAATTTCAGAATTGTTTACCACTGCAGCAAGTGCCCTGATAGGGTTTTCCTCTGTATAACTCGTGGGTTCAGGTTTTTTTTTTCTTTTATGGTTCAAGTTAGATTTTATTCCTCTTTTATGTATTTATAGATATAAGCATGGAAATAATTCATTCCTATAAATACATCTGTGTGACGGGAAGAACTTTTTTCTGTTTTATTTTTAAATTTTATTTTTTAAAATTTTGAAATTTAATTTTATTTATTTTTTTTATACAGCACGTTATTATTAGTTATGTATTTTATGCATATACATGTACACAGGTCAATCCCAAACTCCCAACTCATCCCACCACCACCACCCCATGGCTTCCCACACTTGGTGTCCATACGTCTGTTCTCTACCTCTGTGTCTCTATTTCTGCCCTGCAAACCAGTTCATCTGTACCATTTGTAGGCTCCACATATATGCATTAATATACAATATTTGTTTTCCGCTTTCTGACTTACTTCATTCTGTATGACAGTCTCTCGATCCATCAATGTCTCTACAAATGACCCAGTTTCATTCCTTTTTATGGCCGAGTAATATTCCATTTCATATATGTACCACATCTTTATCCATTCATCTGTCTGTGGGCATTTAGGTTGCTTCCATTACCTGGCTATTGTAAATAGTGCTGCAACGAACATTGTGGTGAATGTGCCTTTTTGATTTACGGTTTTCTCTGGGTATATGCCCAGAAGTGGGATTGCTGGATCAGATGGTAATTCTATTTCTAGTTTTTTTAAGGAAACTCCATACTGTTCTCCATAGTGACTGTATCAATTTACATTCCCACCAATAGTGGAAGAGGGCTCCTTTTGTCCACACCCTCCCCAGAATTGGTTGTTTGTAGATTTTCTGATGATGCCGATTCTAACAGGTGTGAGGTGAAACCTCATTGTAGTTTTGATTTGCATTTCTCTGATAATTAGTGCTGTTGAGCAGCTTTTCATGTGCGTCTTGGCCATCTCTGTGTCTCCTTTGAAGAAACGTCTCTTTAGATCTTCTGCCCATTTTTTTTGGGTTGTTTGTTTTTTTTAATATTAAGCTGCATGAGCTGTTTATATATATTGGAGATTAAACCTCTGTCCATTGATTCGTCTGCAACGATTTTCGCCCATTCTGAGGGATGCCTTTTTCCATTCCCCTGTTTTTTAACAAAAAAGGGAAGAAAGGAAAAGAAGCAGAACACTAATGTGCGTAAAATATGCCTTTTGAAACGGTCATTTTGAAATATGGACGTCCTTTGAATTTTTTGGTCGATATGTGACCCCAGGATTTGTTTTCAGGGCAGGTGTCATTTACAGGCCTGCAATGATTTTGAATATCAACTGACCATTAGCCTTGGGATTAAAGCTGCTGTTGTGTGAAACGGCCACAAGGTGGCAGCAGTTCACCCTTACCAAATCTGGTTACTAGGGCAAGAGAGCCTCAGTGGAAGTGGTGTTCTAGATTGGAGTTTAGAATGGAATGTGCCAGGAGAAAGCCCCTCACGTTTGTCTCACTATATCTTGTTCGTGTTTTTAATTTAATTTTTTTTATTTTTTCTTACAGCAAGTTTGATTACAATGTTTGGCTTGTTGTAGGTGTGGAAGATGTGGTTCTTTTACACATATACAGATGTCTGTTCTTCCTGGGATCCTTTTCCCATGTACGTTATGACAGAATGTTGAGTAGTCCTCTCTTGGTATTCTGTAGGCCTTTGGTGATTATATATGTCACCTGTGTTTGTAGATGTCTGTTAACCCCGATATCGTAATGAAACCAATCCTCACACCTTTCCATTGGTGAACCATAAGTTTGTTTAATGAATCTGTGATTGCCCTTCTCCGTGGAAATATCTGTCCTGGTATCCATTTCTAGGTAACACCTATAAGTGATATGATATGATATGTGTCTTTCACTTTCTGACTTACTACAAGTCACGTGATTACTTCTAGACTCATCTACGGTGCTGCAAATGGCATTGTGTCCTTTTTTCCCTTGGCTTCTCTTCTGCCTTAGCGGGGTCCATTTTCAACAATGTGATTCCCTGAGGGTTGTGGATTAGCTGACCTGGGCAGCCTTACCCTGCCGGCCCGCCCTCCCCAGGTGTGCCTCGTTGAGGTCAATATAAACAGCACTCCAGGCAGCAATAGCCCCTGAAGCTGTGCCTGACTCCATATTCTCTGCCCCGTCAGCAGTCTCGGGGCTGTGCTGGTGGGAGGGAGTGAGGGGCCACAGCTTTGTGGGTGGCCCAGTGTGAGTGGGGTTCTGCTGGCCTTTCTGCAGGAGTTGCCAGGCTGCCGCCTGTAAAGAAGAGGATGTTTCACCCATACCTTCCGCTGGAATTTCTCTCCGGACAGAGGTGAGGAAGGAAAAAAGCAGTGGGGTCCGGGACAGGAGGGGTATCTCAGGCAGGGCAATGGAAAGCTTCTGGAAGAGCGCCCGGTGCCAGGACCACCCTGGCTGGCCTGCAGGCACCAAGTTGGCCTGCGTGCTGTCGCTGGTGTGGCTCCACGGTCCTTCCTCTAGGCTTTCAAGCCCTTGTACATATTCAGGTGTTTTACCTGGAAAGGGTGGGAACAGTTCAGCAGCAGCTGGCCTGGGGCTCAGCTCACGTTTACTCACAGATGCCTTGGCACGGTCCCCCAGCTTTGCAATGAGGACGCTCCTTGCGTGGGGGGTGGGTTGATGGCTGTATGGGAGATGGTTCCCCACCTCTGACCAATTTCAGAATTGTTTACCACTGGAGCAAGTGCCCTGATAGGGTTTTCCTCTGTATAACTCGTGGGTTCAGGATTATTTTTTCTTTTATGGTTCAAGTTAGATTTTATTCCTCTTTTATGTATTTATAGATATAAGCATGGAAATAATTCATTCCTATAAATACATCTGTGTGACGGGAAGAACTTTTTTCTGTTTTATTTTTAAATTTTATTTTTTAAAATTTTGAAATTTAATTTTATTTATGTTTTTATACAGCAGGTTATTATTAGTTATGTATTTTATGCATATATATGTACACAGGTCAATCCCAAACTCCCAACTCATCCCACCACCAACACCCCATGGCTTCCCACACTTGGTGTCCATACGTTTGTTCTCTACCTCTGTGTCTCTATTTCTTCCCTGCAAACCAGTTCATCTGTACCATTTGTAGGCTCCACATATATGCATTCATATTCAATATTTGTTTTCCTCTTTCTGACTTCCTTCATTCTGTATGACAGTCTCTCGATCCATCGATGTCTCTACAAATGACCCAGTTTCATTCCTTTTTATGGCCGAGTAATATTCCATTTCATATATGTACCACATCTTTATCCATTCATCTGTCTGTGGGCATTTAGGTTGCTTCCATTACCTGGCTACTGTAAATAGTGCTGCAATGAACATTGTGGTGAATGTGCCTTTTTGATTTACGGTTTTCTCTGGGTATATGCCCGGGAGTGGGATTGCTGGATCCGATGATAATTCTATTTCTAGTTTTTTTAAGGAAACTCCATACTGTTCTCCATAGTGACTGTATCAATTTACATTCCCACCAATAGTGGAAGAGGGCTCCTTTTGTCCACACCCTCCCCAGAATTGGTTGTTTGTAGACTTTTTGATGATGCCGATTCTAACAGGTGTGAGGTGAAACCTCATTGTAGTTTTGATTTGCATTTCTCTGATAATTAGTGCTGTTGAGCAGCTTTTCATGTGCGTCTTGGCCATCTCTGTGTCTCCTTTGAAGAAACGTCTCTTTAGATCTTCTGCCCATTTTTTTGGGTTGTTTGTTTTTTTAATATTAAGCTGCATGAGCTGTTTATATATATTGGAGATTAAACCTCTGTCCATTGATTCGTCTGCAACGATTTTCGACCATTCTGAGGTATGCCTTTTTCCATTCCCGTGTTTTTTTAACAAAAAAGGAAAGAAAGGAAAAGAAGCAGAACACTAATGTGCGTAAAATATGCCTTTTGAAATGGTCGTTTTGAAATATGGACGTCCTTTGAATTTTTTGGTCGATATGTGACCCCAGGATTTGTTTTCAGGGCAGGTGTCATTTACAGGCCTGCAATGATTTTGAATATCAACTGACTATTAGCCTTGGGATTAAAGCTGCTGTTGTGTGAAACGGCCACAAGGTGGCAGCAGTTCACCCTTACCAAATCTGGTTACTAGGGCAAGAGAGCCTCAGTGGAAGTGGTGTTCTAGATTGGAGTTTAGAATGGAATGTGCCAGGAGAAAGCCCCTCACGTTTGTCTCTCTATATCTTGTTCGTGTTTTTAATTTAATTTTTTATTTTTTCTTACAGCAAGTTTGATTACAATGTTTGGCTTGTTGTAGGTGTGGAAGATGTGGTTCTTTTACACATATACACATGTCTGTTCTTCCTGGGATCCTTTTCCCATGTACGTTATGACAGAATGTTGAGTAGTCCTCTCTTGGTATTCTGTAGGCCTTTGGTGATTATATATGTCACCTGTGTTTGTAGATGTCTGTTAACCCCGATATCGTAATGAAACCAATCCTCACACCTTTCCATTGGTGAACCATAAGATTGATTAATGAATCTGTGATTGCCCTTCTCCATGGAAATATCTGCCCTGGTATCCATTTTTAGGTAACACCTATAAGTGATATGATATGATATGTGTCTTTCACTTTCTGACTTACTAAAAGTCACGTGATTACTTCTAGACTCATCTACGGTGCTGCAAATGGCATTGTGTCCTTTTTTCCCTTGGCTTCTCTTCTGCCTTAGCGGGGTCCATTCTCAACAATGTGATTCCCTGAGGGTTGTGGATTAGCTGACCTGGGCAGCCTTACCCTGCCGGCCTGCCCTCCCCAGGTGTGCCTCGTTGAGGTCAATATAAACAGCGCTCCAGGCAGCAATAGCCCCTGAAGCTGTGCATGACTCCATATTCTCTGCCCCGTCAGCAGTCTCGGGGCTGTGCTGGTGGGAGGGAGTGAGGGGCCACAGCTTTTTGGGTGGCCTGGTGTGAGTGGGGTTCTGCTGGCCTTTCTGCAGGAGTTGCCAGGCTGCCGCCTGTAAAGAAGAGGTTGTGTCACCCATACCTTCCGCTGGAATTTCTCTCCGGACAGAGGTGAGGAAGGAAAAAAGCAGTGGGGGCCGGGACAGGAGGGGTATCTCAGGCAGGGCAATGGAAAGCTTCTGGAAGAGCGCCCGGGGCCAGGACCACCCTGGCTGGCCTGCAGGCTCCAAGTTGGCCTGCGTGCTGTCGCTGGTGTGGCTCCACGGTCCTTCCTCTAGGCTTTCAAGCCCTTGTACATATTCAGGTGTTTTACCTGGAAAGGGTGGGAACAGTTCAGCAGCAGCTGGCCTGGGGCTCAGCTGACGTTTACTCACAAATGCCTCGGCACGGTCCCCCAGCTTTGCAATGAGGACGCTCCTTGCGTGGGGGGTGGGTTGATGGCTGTATGGGAGATGGTTCCCCACCTCTGACCAATTTCAGAATTGTTTACCACTGCAGCAAGTGCCCTGATAGGGTTTTCCTCTGTATTACTCGTGGGTTCAGGTATTTTTTTTTCTTTTATGGTTCAAGTTAGATTTTATTCCTCTTTTATGTATTTATAGATATAAGCATGGAAATAATTCATTCCTATAAATACATCTGTGTGACGGGAAGAACTTTTTTCTGTTTTATTTTTAAATTTTATTTTTTAAAATTTTGAAATTTAATTTTATTTATTTTTTTTATACAGCACGTTATTATTAGTTATGTATTTTATGCATATACATGTACACAGGTCAATCCCTAACTCCCAACTCATCCCACCACCACCACCCCATGGCTTCCCACACTTGGTGTCCATACGTCTGTTCTCTACCTCTGTGTCTCTATTTCTGCCCTGCAAACCATTTCATCTGTACCATTTGTAGGCTCCACATATATGCATTAATATACAATATTTGTTTTCCTCTTTCTGACTTACTTCATTCTGTATGACAGTCTCTCGATCCATCAATGTCTCTACAAATGACCCAGTTTCATTCCTTTTTATGGCCGAGTAATATTCCATTTCATATATGTACCACATCTTTATCCATTCATCTGTCTGTGGGCATTTAGGTTGCTTCCATTACCTGGCTATTGTAAATAGTGCTGCAACGAACATTGTGGTGAATGTGCCTTTTTGATTTACGGTTTTCTCTGGGTATATGCCCAGAAGTGGGATTGCTGGATCAGATGGTAATTCTATTTCTAGTTTTTTTAAGGAAACTCCATACTGTTCTCCATAGTGACTGTATCAATTTACATTCCCACCAATAGTGGAAGAGGGCTCCTTTTGTCCACACCCTCCCCAGAATTGGTTGTTTGTAGATTTTCTGATGATGCCGATTCTAACAGGTGTGAGGTGAAACCTCATTGTAGTTTTGATTTGCATTTCTCTGATAATTAGTGCTGTTGAGCAGCTTTTCATGTGCGTCTTGGCCATCTCTGTGTCTCCTTTGAAGAAACGTCTCTTTAGATCTTCTGCCCATTTTTTTTGGGTTGTTTGTTTTTTTTAATACTAAGCTGCATGAGCTGTTTATATATATTGGAGATTAAACCTCGGTCCATTGATTCGTCTGCAACGATTTTCGCCCATTCTGAGGGAAGCCTTTTTCCATTCCCGTGTTTTTTAACAAAAAAGGAAAGAAAGGAAAAGAAGCAGAACACTAATGTGCGTAAAATATGCCTTTTGAAACGGTCGTTTTGAAATATGGACGTCCTTTGAATATTTTGGTCGATATGTGACCCCAGGATTTGTTTTCAGGGCAGGTGTCATTTACAGGCCTGCAATGATTTTGAATATCAACTGACCATTAGCGTTGGGATTAAAGCTGCTGTTGTGTGAAACGGCCACAAGGTGGCAGCAGTTCACCCTTACCAAGTCTGGTTACTAGGGCAAGAGAGCCTCAGTGGAAGTGGTGTTCTAGATTGGAGTTTAGAATGGAATGTGCCAGGAGAAAGCCCCTCACGTTTGTCTCACTACTTCTTGTTCGTGTTTTTAATTTAATTTTTTATTTTTTCTTACAGCAAGTTTGATTACAATGTTTGGCTTGTTGTAGGTGTGGAAGATGTGGTTCTTTTACACATATACACATGTCTGTTCTTCCTGGGATCCTTTTCCCATGTACATTATGACAGAATGTTGAGTAGTCCTCTCTTGGTATTCTGTAGGTCTTTGGTGATTATATATGTCACCTGTGTTTGTAGATGTCTGTTAACCCCGATATCGTAATGAAACCAATCCTCACACCTTTCCATTGGTGAACCATAAGTTTGTTTAATGAATCTGTGATTGCCCTTCTCCGTGGAAATATCTGCCCTGGTATCCATTTTTAGGTAACACCTATAAGTGATATGATATGATATGTGTCTTTCACTTTCTGACTTACTACAAGTCACGTGATTACTTCTAGACTCATCTACGGTGCTGCAAATGGCATTGTGTCCTTTTTTCCCTTGGCTTCTCTTCTGCCTTAGCGGGGTCCATTCTCAACAATGTGATTCCCTGAGGGTTGTGGATTAGCTGACCTGGGCAGCCTTACCCTGCCGGCCCGCCCTCCCCAGGTGTGCCTCGTTGAGGTCAATATAAACAGCGCTCCAGGCAGCAATAGCCCCTGAAGCTGTGCCTGACTCCATATTCTCTGCCACGTCAGCAGTCTCGGGGCTGTGCTGGTGGGAGGGAGTGAGGGGCCACAGCTTTGTGGGTGGCCCGGTGTGAGTGGTGTTCTGCTGGCCTTTCTGCAGGAGTTGCCAGGCTGCCGCCTGTAAAGAAGAGGATGTGTCACCCATACCTTCCGCTGGAATTTCTCTCCGGACAGAGGTGAGGAAGGAAAAAAGCAGTGGGGGCCGGGACAGGAGGGGTATCTCAGGCAGGGCAATGGAAAGCTTCTGGAAGAGCGCCCAGGGCCAGGACCACCCTGGCTGGCCTGCAGGCACCAAGTTGGCCTGCGTGCTGTCGCTGGTGTGGCTCCACGGTCCTTCCTCTAGGCTTTCAAGCCCTTGTACATATTCAGGTGTTTTACCTGGAAAGGGTGGGAACAGTTCAGCAGCAGCTGGCCTGGGGCTCAGCTCACGTTTACTCACAGATGCCACGGCACGGTCCCCCAGCTTTGCAATGAGGACGCTCCTTGCGTGGGGGGTGGGTTGATGGCTGTATGGGAGATGGTTCCCCACCTCTGACCAATTTCAGAATTGTTTACCACTGGAGCAAGTGCCCTGATAGGGTTTTCCTCTGTATAACTCGTGGGTTCAGGTTTTTTTTTCTTTTATGGTTCAAGTTAGATTTTATTCCTCTTTTATGTATTTATAGATATAAGCATGGAAATAATTCATTCCTATAAATACATCTGTGTGACGGGAAGAACTTTTTTCTGTTTTATTTTTAAATTTCATTTTTTTAAATTTTGAAATTTAAGTTTATTTATTTTTTTTATACAGCACGTTATTATTAGTTATGTATTTTATGCATATACATGTACACAGGTCAATCCCAAACTCCCAACTCATCCCACCACCACCACCCCATGGCTTCCCACACTTGGTGTCCATACGTTTGTTCTCTACCTCTGTGTCTCTATTTCTGCCCTGCAAACCAGTTCATCTGTACCATTTGTAGGCTCCACATATATGCATCAATATACAATATTTGTTTTCCTCTTTCTGACTTACTTCATTCTGTATGACAGTCTCTCGATCCATCAATGTCTCTACAAATGACCCAGTTTCATTCCTTTTTATGGCCGAGTAATATTCCATTTCATATATGTACCACATCTTTATCCATTCATCTGTCTGTGGGCATTTAGGTTGCTTCCATTACCTGGCTATTGTAAATAGTGCTGCAACGAACATTGTGGTGAATGTGCCTTTTTGATTTACGGTTTTCTCTGGGTATATGCCCAGAAGTGGGATTGCTGGATCAGATGGTAATTCTATTTCTAGTTTTTTTAAGGAAACTCCATACTGTTCTCCATAGTGACTGTATCAATTTACATTCCCACCAATAGTGGAAGAGGGCTCCTTTTGTCCACACCCTCCCCAGAATTGGTTGTTTGTAGATTTTCTGATGATGCCGATTCTAACAGGTGTGAGGTGAAACCTCATTGTAGTTTTGATTTGCATTTCTCTGATAATTAGTGCTGTTGAGCAGCTTTTCATGTGCGTTTTGGCCATCTCTGTGTCTCCTTTGAAGAAACGTCTCTTTAGATCTTCTGCCCATTTTTTTGGGTTGTTTGTTTTTTTTAATATTAAGCTGCATGAGCTGTTTATATATATTGGAGATTAAACCTCTGTCCATTGATTCGTCTGCAACGATTTTCGCCCATTCTGAGGGATGCCTTTTTCCATTCCCGTGTTTTTTAACAAAAAAGGAAAGAAAGGAAAAGAAGCAGAACACTAATGTGCGTAAAATATGCCTTTTGAAACGGTCGTTTTGAAATATGGACGTCCTTTGAATTTTTTGGTCGATATGTGACCCCAGGATTTGTTTTCAGGGCAGGTGTCATTTACAGGCCTGCAATGATTTTGAATATCAACTGACCATTAGCGTTGGGATTAAAGCTGCTGTTGTGTGAAACGGCCACAAGGTGGCAGCAGTTCACCCTTACCAAATCTGGTTACTAGGGCAAGAGAGCCTCAGTGGAAGTGGTGTTCTAGATTGGAGTTTAGAATGGAATGTGCCAGGAGAAAGCCCCTCACGTTTGTCTCACTACTTCTTGTTCGTGTTTTTAATTTAATTTTTTATTTTTTCTTACAGCAAGTTTGATTACAATGTTTGGCTTGTTGTAGGTGTGGAAGATGTGGTTCTTTTACACATATACACATGTCTGTTCTTCCTGGGATCCTTTTCCCATGTACATTATGACAGAATGTTGAGTAGTCCTCTCTTGGTATTCTGTAGGTCTTTGGTGATTATATATGTCACCTGTGTTTGTAGATGTCTGTTAACCCCGATATCGTAATGAAACCAATCCTCACACCTTTCCATTGGTGAACCATAAGTTTGTTTAATGAATCTGTGATTGCCCTTCTCCGTGGAAATATCTGCCCTGGTATCCATTTTTAGGTAACACCTATAAGTGATATGATATGATATGTGTCTTTCACTTTCTGACTTACTACAAGTCACGTGATTACTTCTAGACTCATCTACGGTGCTGCAAATGGCATTGTGTCCTTTTTTCCCTTGGCTTCTCTTCTGCCTTAGCGGGGTCCATTCTCAACAATGTGATTCCCTGAGGGTTGTGGATTAGCTGACCTGGGCAGCCTTACACTGCCGGCCCGCCCTCCCCAGGTGTGCCTCGTTGAGGTCAATATAAACAGCGCTCCAGGCAGCAATAGCCCCTGAAGCTGTGCCTGACTCCATATTCTCTGCCACGTCAGCAGTCTCGGGGCTGTGCTGGTGGGAGGGAGTGAGGGGCCACAGCTTTGTGGGTGGCCCGGTGTGAGTGGTGTTCTGCTGGCCTTTCTGCAGGAGTTGCCAGGCTGCCGCCTGTAAAGAAGAGGATGTGTCACCCATACCTTCCGCTGGAATTTCTCTCCGGACAGAGGTGAGGAAGGAAAAAAGCAGTGGGGGCCGGGACAGGAGGGGTATCTCAGGCAGGGCAATGGAAAGCTTCTGGAAGAGCGCCCGGGGCCAGGACCACCCTGGCTGGCCTGCAGGCACCAAGTTGGCCTGCGTGCTGTCGCTGGTGTGGCTCCACGGTCCTTCCTCTAGGCTTTCAAGCCCTTGTACATATTCAGGTGTTTTACCTGGAAAGGGTGGGAACAGTTCAGCAGCAGCTGGCCTGGGGCTCAGCTCACGTTTACTCACAGATGCCACGGCACGGTCCCCCAGCTTTGCAATGAGGACGCTCCTTGCGTGGGGGGTGGGTTGATGGCTGTATGGGAGATGGTTCCCCACCTCTGACCAATTTCAGAATTGTTTACCACTGGAGCAAGTGCCCTGATAGGGTTTTCCTCTGTATAACTCGTGGGTTCAGGTTTTTTTTTCTTTTATGGTTCAAGTTAGATTTTATTCCTCTTTTATGTATTTATAGATATAAGCATGGAAATAATTCATTCCTATAAATACATCTGTGTGACGGGAAGAACTTTTTTCTGTTTTATTTTTAAATTTCATTTTTTTAAATTTTGAAATTTAATTTTATTTATTTTTTTTATACAGCACGTTATTATTAGTTATGTATTTTATGCATATACATGTACACAGGTCAATCCCAAACTCCCAACTCATCCCACCACCACCACCCCATGGCTTCCCACACTTGGTGTCCATACGTCTGTTCTCTACCTCTGTGTCTCTATTTCTGCCCTGCAAACCAGTTCATCTGTACCATTTTTAGGCTCCACATATATGCATTAATATACAATATTTGTTTTCCTCTTTCTGACTTACTTCATTCTGTATGACAGTCTCTCGATCCATCAATGTCTCTACAAATGACCCAGTTTCATTCCTTTTTATGGCCGAGTAATATTCCATTTCATATATGTACCACATCTTTATCCATTCATCTGTCTGTGGGCATTTAGGTTGCTTCCATTACCTGGCTATTGTAAATAGTGCTGCAACGAACATTGTGGTGAATGTGCCTTTTTGATTTACGGTTTTCTCTGGGTATATGCCCAGAAGTGGGATTGCTGGATCAGATGGTAATTCTATTTCTAGTTTTTTTAAGGAAACTCCATACTGTTCTCCATAGTGACTGTATCAATTTACATTCCCACCAATAGTGGAAGAGGGCTCCTTTTGTCCACACCCTCCCCAGAATTGGTTGTTTGTAGATTTTCTGATGATGCCGATTCTAACAGGTGTGAGGTGAAACCTCATTGTAGTTTTGATTTGCATTTCTCTGATAATTAGTGCTGTTGAGCAGCTTTTCATGTGCGTTTTGGCCATCTCTGTGTCTCCTTTGAAGAAACGTCTCTTTAGATCTTCTGCCCATTTTTTTGGGTTGTTTGTTTTTTTTAATATTAAGCTGCATGAGCTGTTTATATATATTGGAGATTAAACCTCTGTCCATTGATTCGTCTGCAACGATTTTCGCCCATTCTGAGGGATGCCTTTTTCCATTCCCGTGTTTTTTAACAAAAAAGGAAAGAAAGGAAAAGAAGCAGAACACTAATGTGCGTAAAATATGCCTTTTGAAACGGTCGTTTTGAAATATGGACGTCCTTTGAATTTTTTGGTCGATATGTGACCCCAGGATTTGTTTTCAGGGCAGGTGTCATTTACAGGCCTGCAATGATTTTGAATATCAACTGACCATTAGCGTTGGGATTAAAGCTGCTGTTGTGTGAAACGGCCACAAGGTGGCAGCAGTTCACCCTTACCAAATCTGGTTACTAGGGCAAGAGAGCCTCAGTGGAAGTGGTGTTCTAGATTGGAGTTTAGAATGGAATGTGCCAGGAGAAAGCCCCTCACGTTTGTCTCACTACTTCTTGTTCGTGTTTTTAATTTAATTTTTTTTTATTTTTTCTTACAGCAAGTTTGATTACAATGTTTGGCTTGTTGTAGGTGTGGAAGATGTGGTTCTTTTACACATATACAGATGTCTGTTCTTCCTGGGATCCTTTTCCCATGTACGTTATGACAGAATGTTGAGTAGTCCTCTCTTGGTATTCTGTAGGTCTTTGGTGATTATATATGTCACCTGTGTTTGTATATGTCTGTTAACCCCGATATCGTAATGAAACCAATCCTCACACCTTTCCATTGGTGAACCATAAGTTTGTTTAATGAATCTGTGATTGCCCTTCTCCGTGGAAATATCTGCCCTGGTATCCATTTTTAGGTAACACCTATAAGTGATATGATATGATATGTGTCTTTCACTTTCTGACTTACTACAAGTCACGTGATTACTTCTAGACTCATCTACGGTGCTGCAAATGGCATTGTGTCCTTTTTTCCCTTGGCTTCTCTTCTGCCTTAGCGGGGTCCATTTTCAACAATGTGATTCCCTGAGGGTTGTGGATTAGCTGACCTGGGCAGCCTTACCCTGCCGGCCCGCCCTCCCCAGGTGTGCCTCGTTGAGGTCAATATAAACAGCGCTCCAGGCAGCAATAGCCCCTGAAGCTGTGCCTGACTCCATATTCTCTGCCCCGTCAGCAGTCTCGGGGCTGTGCTGGTGGGAGGGAGTGAGGGGCCACAGCTTTGTGGGTGGCCCGGTGTGAGTGGGGTTCTGCTGGCCTTTCTGCAGGAGTTGCCAGGCTGCCGCCTGTAAAGAAGAGGTTGTGTCACCCATACCTTCCGCTGGAATTTCTCTCCGGACAGAGGTGAGGAAGGAAAAAAGCAGTGGGGGCCGGGACAGGAGGGGTATCTCAGGCAGGGCAATGGAAAGCTTCTGGAAGAGCGCCCGGGGCCAGGACCACCCTGGCTGGCCTGCAGGCTCCAAGTTGGCCTGCGTGCTGTCGCTGGTGTGGCTCCACGGTCCTTCCTCTAGGCTTTCAAGCCCTTGTACATATTCAGGTGTTTTACCTGGAAAGGGTGGGAACAGTTCAGCAGCAGCTGGCCTGGGGCTCAGCTGATGTTTACTCACAAATGCCTCGGCACGGTCCCCCAGCTTTGCAATGAGGACGCTCCTTGCGTCGGGGGTGGGTTGATGGCTGTATGGGAGATGGTTCCCCTCCTCTGACCAATTTCAGAATTGTTTACCACTGCAGCAAGTGCCCTGATAGGGTTTTCCTCTGTATAACTCGTGGGTTCAGGTTTTTTTTTCTTTTATGGTTCAAGTTAGATTTTATTCCTCTTTTATGTATTTATAGATATAAGCATGGAAATAATTCATTCCTATAAATACATCTGTGTGACGGGAAGAACTTTTTTCTGTTTTATTTTTAAATTTTATTTTTTAAAATTTTGAAATTTAATTTTATTTATTTTTTTTATACAGCACGTTATTATTAGTTATGTATTTTATGCATATACATGTACACAGGTCAATCCCAAACTCCCAACTCATCCCACCACCACCACCCCATGGCTTCCCAAACTTGGTGTCCATACGTTTGTTCTCTACCTCTGTGTCTCTATTTCTGCCCTGCAAACCAGTTCATCTGTACCATTTGTAGGCTCCACATATATGCATTAATATACAATATTTGTTTTCCTCTTTCTGACTTACTTCATTCTGTATGACAGTCTCTCGATCCATCAATGTCTCTACAAATGACCCAGTTTCATTCCTTTTTATGGCCGAGTAATATTCCATTTCATATATGTACCACATCTTTATCCATTCATCTGTCTGTGGGCATTTAGGTTGCTTCCATTACCTGGCTATTGTAAATAGTGCTGCAACGAACATTGTGGTGAATGTGCCTTTTTGATTTACGGTTTTCTCTGGGTATATGCCCAGAAGTGGGATTGCTGGATCAGATGGTAATTCTATTTCTAGTTTTTTTAAGGAAACTCCATACTGTTCTCCATAGTGACTGTATCAATTTACATTCCCACCAATAGTGGAAGAGGGCTCCTTTTGTCCACACCCTCCCCAGAATTGGTTGTTTGTAGATTTTCTGATGATGCCGATTCTAACAGGTGTGAGGTGAAACCTCATTGTAGTTTTGATTTGCATTTCTCTGATAATTAGTGCTGTTGAGCAGCTTTTCATATGCGTCTTGGCCATCTCTGTGTCTCCTTTGAAGAAACGTCTCTTTAGATCTTCTGCCCATTTTTTTGGGTTGTTTGTTTTTTTTAATATTAAGCTGCATGAGCTGTTTATATATATTGGAGATTAAACCTCTGTCCATTGATTCGTCTGCAACGATTTTCGCCCATTCTGAGGGATGCCTTTTTCCATTCCCGTGTTTTTTAACAAAAAAGGAAAGAAAGGAAAAGAAGCAGAACACTAATGTGCGTAAAATATGCCTTTTGAAACGGTCGTTTTGAAATATGGACGTCCTTTGAATTTTTTGGTCGATATGTGACCCCAGGATTTGTTTTCAGGGCAGGTGTCATTTACAGGCCTGCAATGATTTTGAATATCAACTGACCATTAGCGTTGGGATTAAAGCTGCTGTTGTGTGAAACGGCCACAAGGTGGCAGCAGTTCACCCTTACCAAATCTGGTTACTAGGGCAAGAGAGCCTCAGTGGAAGTGGTGTTCTAGATTGGAGTTTAGAATGGAATGTGCCAGGAGAAAGCCCCTCACGTTTGTCTCACTACTTCTTGTTCGTGTTTTTAATTTAATTTTTTATTTTTTCTTACAGCAAGTTTGATTACAATGTTTGGCTTGTTGTAGGTGTGGAAGATGTGGTTCTTTTACACATATACACATGTCTGTTCTTCCTGGGATCCTTTTCCCATGTACATTATGACAGAATGTTGAGTAGTCCTCTCTTGGTATTCTGTAGGTGTTTGGTGATTATATATGTCACCTGTGTTTGTATATGTCTGTTAACCCCGATATCGTAATGAAACCAATCCTCACACCTTTCCATTGGTGAACCATAAGTTTGTTTAATGAATCTGTGATTGCCCTTCTCCGTGGAAATATCTGCCCTGGTATCCATTTTTAGGTAACACCTATAAGTGATATGATAGGATATGTGTCTTTCACTTTCTGACTTACTACAAGTCACGTGATTACTTCTAGACTCATCTACGGTGCTGCAAATGGCATTGTGTCCTTTTTTCCCTTGGCTTCTCTTCTGCCTTAGCGGGGTCCATTCTCAACAATGTGATTCCCTGAGGGTTGTGGATTAGCTGACCTGGGCAGCCTTACCCTGCCGGCCCGCCCTCCCCAGGTGTGCCTCGTTGAGGTCAATATAAACAGCGCTCCAGGCAGCAATAGCCCCTGAAGCTGTGCCTGACTCCATATTCTCTGCCCCGTCAGCAGTCTCGGGGCTGTGCTGGTGGGAGGGAGTGAGGGGCCACAGCTTTGTGGGTGGCCCGGTGTGAGTGGTGTTCTGCTGGCCTTTCTGCAGGAGTTGCCAGGCTGCCGCCTGTAAAGAAGAGGATGTGTCACCCATACCTTCCGCTGGAATTTCTCTCCGGACAGAGGTGAGGAAGGAAAAAAGCAGTGGGGGCCGGGACAGGAGGGGTATCTCAGGCAGGGCAATGGAAAGCTTCTGGAAGAGCGCCCGGGGCCAGGACCACCCTGGCTGGCCTGCAGGCACCAAGTTGGCCTGCGTGCTGTCGCTGGTGTGGCTCCACGGTCCTTCCTCTAGGCTTTCAAGCCCTTGTACATATTCAGGTGTTTTACCTGGAAAGGGTGGGAACAGTTCAGCAGCAGCTGGCCTGGGGCTCAGCTCACGTTTACTCACAGATGCCACGGCACGGTCCCCCAGCTTTGCAATGAGGACGCTCCTTGCGTGGGGGGTGGGTTGATGGCTGTATGGGAGATGGTTCCCCACCTCTGACCAATTTCAGAATTGTTTACCACTGGAGCAAGTGCCCTGATAGGGTTTTCCTCTGTATAACTCGTGGGTTCAGGTTTTTTTTTCTTTTATGGTTCAAGTTAGATTTTATTCCTCTTTTATGTATTTATAGATATAAGCATGGAAATAATTCATTCCTATAAATACATCTGTGTGACGGGAAGAACTTTTTTCTGTTTTATTTTTAAATTTCATTTTTTTAAATTTTGAAATTTAATTTTATTTATTTTTTTTATACAGCACGTTATTATTAGTTATGTATTTTATGCATATACATGTACACAGGTCAATCCCAAACTCCCAACTCATCCCACCACCACCACCCCATGGCTTCCCACACTTGGTGTCCATACGTCTGTTCTCTACCTCTGTGTCTCTATTTCTGCCCTGCAAACCAGTTCATCTGTACCATTTTTAGGCTCCACATATATGCATTAATATACAATATTTGTTTTCCTCTTTCTGACTTACTTCATTCTGTATGACAGTCTCTCGATCCATCAATGTCTCTACAAATGACCCAGTTTCATTCCTTTTTATGGCCGAGTAATATTCCATTTCATATATGTACCACATCTTTATCCATTCATCTGTCTGTGGGCATTTAGGTTGCTTCCATTACCTGGCTATTGTAAATAGTGCTGCAACGAACATTGTGGTGAATGTGCCTTTTTGATTTACGGTTTTCTCTGGGTATATGCCCAGAAGTGGGATTGCTGGATCAGATGGTAATTCTATTTCTAGTTTTTTTAAGGAAACTCCATACTGTTCTCCATAGTGACTGTATCAATTTACATTCCCACCAATAGTGGAAGAGGGCTCCTTTTGTCCACACCCTCCCCAGAATTGGTTGTTTGTAGATTTTCTGATGATGCCGATTCTAACAGGTGTGAGGTGAAACCTCATTGTAGTTTTGATTTGCATTTCTCTGATAATTAGTGCTGTTGAGCAGCTTTTCATGTGCGTTTTGGCCATCTCTGTGTCTCCTTTGAAGAAACGTCTCTTTAGATCTTCTGCCCATTTTTTTGGGTTGTTTGTTTTTTTTAATATTAAGCTGCATGAGCTGTTTATATATATTGGAGATTAAACCTCTGTCCATTGATTCGTCTGCAACGATTTTCGCCCATTCTGAGGGATGCCTTTTTCCATTCCCGTGTTTTTTAACAAAAAAGGAAAGAAAGGAAAAGAAGCAGAACACTAATGTGCGTAAAATATGCCTTTTGAAACGGTCGTTTTGAAATATGGACGTCCTTTGAATTTTTTGGTCGATATGTGACCCCAGGATTTGTTTTCAGGGCAGGTGTCATTTACAGGCCTGCAATGATTTTGAATATCAACTGACCATTAGCGTTGGGATTAAAGCTGCTGTTGTGTGAAACGGCCACAAGGTGGCAGCAGTTCACCCTTACCAAATCTGGTTACTAGGGCAAGAGAGCCTCAGTGGAAGTGGTGTTCTAGATTGGAGTTTAGAATGGAATGTGCCAGGAGAAAGCCCCTCACGTTTGTCTCACTACATCTTGTTCGTGTTTTTAATTTAATTTTTTTTTATTTTTTCTTACAGCAAGTTTGATTACAATGTTTGGCTTGTTGTAGGTGTGGAAGATGTGGTTCTTTTACACATATACACATGTCTGTTCTTCCTGGGATCCTTTTCCCATGTACGTTATGACAGAATGTTGAGTAGTCCTCTCTTGGTATTCTGTAGGTCTTTGGTGATTATATATGTCACCTGTGTTTGTATATGTCTGTTAACCCCGATATCGTAATGAAACCAATCCTCACACCTTTCCATTGGTGAACCATAAGTTTGTTTAATGAATCTGTGATTGCCCTTCTCCGTGGAAATATCTGCCCTGGTATCCATTTTTAGGTAACACCTATAAGTGATATGATATGATATGTGTCTTTCACTTTCTGACTTACTACAAGTCACGTGATTACTTCTAGACTCATCTACGGTGCTGCAAATGGCATTGTGTCCTTTTTTCCCTTGGCTTCTCTTCTGCCTTAGCGGGGTCCATTTTCAACAATGTGATTCCCTGAGGGTTGTGGATTAGCTGACCTGGGCAGCCTTACCCTGCCGGCCCGCCCTCCCCAGGTGTGCCTCGTTGAGGTCAATATAAACAGCGCTCCAGGCAGCAATAGCCCCTGAAGCTGTGCCTGACTCCATATTCTCTGCCCCGTCAGCAGTCTCGGGGCTGTGCTGGTGGGAGGGAGTGAGGGGCCACAGCTTTTTGGGTGGCCTGGGGTGAGTGGTGTTCTGCTGGCCTTTCTGCAGGAGTTGCCAGGCTGCCGCCTGTAAAGAAGAGGTTGTGTCACCCATACCTTCCGCTGGAATTTCTCTCCAGACAGAGGTGAGGAAGGAAAAAAGCAGTGGGGTCCGGGACAGGAGGGGTATCTCAGGCAGGGCAATGGAAAGCTTCTGGAAGAGCGCCCGGGGCCAGGACCACCCTGGCTGGCCTGCAGGCTCCAAGTTGGCCTGCGTGCTGTCGCTGGTGTGGCTCCACGGTCCTTCCTCTAGGCTTTCAAGCCCTTGTACATATTCAGGTGTTTTACCTGGAAAGGGTGGGAACAGTTCAGCAACAGCTGGCCTGGGGCTCAGCTGATGTTTACTCACAAATGCCTCGGCACGGTCCCCCAGCTTTGCAATGAGGACGCTCCTTGCGTCGGGGGTGGGTTGATGGCTGTATGGGAGATGGTTCCCCTCCTCTGACCAATTTCAGAATTGTTTACCACTGCAGCAAGTGCCCTGATAGGGTTTTCCTCTGTATAACTCGTGGGTTCAGGTTTTTTTTTCTTTTATGGTTCAAGTTAGATTTTATTCCTCTTTTATGTATTTATAGATATAAGCATGGAAATAATTCATTCCTATAAATACATCTGTGTGACGGGAAGAACTTTTTTCTGTTTTATTTTTAAATTTTATTTTTTAAAATTTTGAAATTTAATTTTATTTATTTTTTTTATACAGCACGTTATTATTAGTTATGTATTTTATGCATATACATGTACACAGGTCAATCCCAAACTCCCAACTCATCCCACCACCACCACCCCATGGCTTCCCAAACTTGGTGTCCATACGTTTGTTCTCTACCTCTGTGTCTCTATTTCTGCCCTGCAAACCAGTTCATCTGTACCATTTGTAGGCTCCACATATATGCATTAATATACAATATTTGTTTTCCTCTTTCTGACTTACTTCATTCTGTATGACAGTCTCTCGATCCATCAATGTCTCTACAAATGACCCAGTTTCATTCCTTTTTATGGCCGAGTAATATTCCATTTCATATATGTACCACATCTTTATCCATTCATCTGTCTGTGGGCATTTAGGTTGCTTCCATTACCTGGCTATTGTAAATAGTGCTGCAACGAACATTGTGGTGAATGTGCCTTTTTGATTTACGGTTTTCTCTGGGTATATGCCCAGAAGTGGGATTGCTGGATCAGATGGTAATTCTATTTCTAGTTTTTTTACGGAAACTCCATACTGTTCTCCATAGTGACTGTATCAATTTACATTCCCACCAATAGTGGAAGAGGGCTCCTTTTGTCCACACCCTCCCCAGAATTGGTTGTTTGTAGATTTTCTGATGATGCCGATTCTAACAGGTGTGAGGTGAAACCTCATTGTAGTTTTGATTTGCATTTCTCTGATAATTAGTGCTGTTGAGCAGCTTTTCATATGCGTCTTGGCCATCTCTGTGTCTCCTTTGAAGAAACGTCTCTTTAGATCTTCTGCCCATTTTTTTGGGGTTGTTTGTTTTTTTTAATATTAAGCTGCATGAGCTGTTTATATATATTGGAGATTAAACCTCTGTCCATTGATTCGTCTGCAACGATTTTCGCCCATTCTGAGGGATGCCTTTTTCCATTCCCGTGTTTTTTAACAAAAAAGGAAAGAAAGGAAAAGAAGCAGAACACTAATGTGCGTAAAATATGCCTTTTGAAAAGGTCGTTTTGAAATATGGACGTCCTTTGAATTTTTTGGTCGATATGTGACCCCAGGATTTGTTTTCAGGGCAGGTGTCATTTACAGGCCTGCAATGATTTTGAATATCAACTGACCATTAGCGTTGGGATTAAAGCTGCTGTTGTGTGAAACGGCCACAAGGTGGCAGCAGTTCACCCTTACCAAATCTGGTTACTAGGGCAAGAGAGCCTCAGTGGAAGTGGTGTTCTAGATTGGAGTTTAGAATGGAATGTGCCAGGAGAAAGCCCCTCACGTTTGTCTCACTACTTCTTGTTCGTGTTTTTAATTTAATTTTTTATTTTTTCTTACAGCAAGTTTGATTACAATGTTTGGCTTGTTGTAGGTGTGGAAGATGTGGTTCTTTTACACATATACACATGTCTGTTCTTCCTGGGATCCTTTTCCCATGTACATTATGACAGAATGTTGAGTAGTCCTCTCTTGGTATTCTGTAGGTCTTTGGTGATTTTATATGTCACCTGTGTTTGTATATGTCTGTTAACCCCGATATCGTAATGAAACCAATCCTCACACCTTTCCATTGGTGAACCATAAGTTTGTTTAATGAATCTGTGATTGCCCTTCTCCGTGGAAATATCTGCCCTGGTATCCATTTTTAGGTAACACCTATAAGTGATATGATAGGATATGTGTCTTTCACTTTCTGACTTACTACAAGTCACGTGATTACTTCTAGACTCATCTACGGTGCTGCAAATGGCATTGTGTCCTTTTTTCCCTTGGCTTCTCTTCTGCCTTAGCGGGGTCCATTCTCAAAAATGTGATTCCCTGAGGGTTGTGAATTAGCTGACCTGGGCAGCCTTACACTGCCGGCCCGCCCTCCCCAGGTGTGCCTCGTTGAGGTCAATATAAACAGCGCTCCAGGCAGCAATAGCCCCTGAAGCTGTGCCTGACTCCATATTCTCTGCCCCGTCAGCAGTCTCGGGGCGGTGCTGGTGGGAGGGAGTGAGGGGCCACAGCTTTGTGGGTGGCCCGGTGTGAGTGGGGTTCTGCTGGCCTTTCTGCAGGAGTTGCCAGGCTGCCGCCTGTAAAGAAGAGGATGTGTCACCCATACCTTCCGCTGGAATTTCTCTCCGGACAGAGGTGAGGAAGGAAAAAAGCAGTGGGGTCCGGGACAGGAGGGGTATCTCAGGCAGGGCAATGGAAAGCTTCTGGAAGAGCGCCCGGTGCCAGGACCACCCTGGCTGGCCTGCAGGCACCAAGTTGGCCTGCGTGCTGTCGCTGGTGTGGCTCCACGGTCCTTCCTCTAGGCTTTCAAGCCCTTGTACATATTCAGGTGTTTTACCTGGAAAGGGTGGGAACAGTTCAGCAGCAGCTGGCCTGGGGCTCAGCTCACGTTTACTCACAGATGCCTTGGCACGGTCCCCCAGCTTTGCAATGAGGACGCTCCTTGCGTGGGGGGTGGGTTGATGGCTGTATGGGAGATGGTTCCCCACCTCTGACCAATTTCAGAATTGTTTACCACTGGAGCAAGTGCCCTGATAGGGTTTTCCTCTGTATAACTCGTGGGTTCAGGATTATTTTTTCTTTTATGGTTCAAGTTAGATTTTATTCCTCTTTTATGTATTTATAGATATAAGCATGGAAATAATTCATTCCTATAAATACATCTGTGTGATGGGAAGAAATTTTTTCTGTTTTATTTTTAAATTTTATTTTTTAAAATTTTGAAATTTAATTTTATTTTTTTTATACAGCACGTTATTATTAGTTATGTATTTTATGCATATACATGTACACAGGTCAATCCCAAACTCCCAACTCATCCCACCACCACCAACCCATGGCTTCCCACACTTGGTGTCCATACGTTTGTTCTCTACCTCTGTGTCTCTATTTCTTCCCTGCAAACCAGTTCATCTGTACAATTTTTAGGCTCCACATATATGCATTAATATACAATATTTGTTTTCCTCTTTCTGACTTACTTCATTCTGTATGACAGTCTCTCGATCCATCAATGTCTCTACAAATGACCCAGTTTCATTCCTTTTTATGGCCGAGTAATATTCCATTTCATATATGTACCACATCTTTATCCATTCATCTGTCCGTGGGCATTTAGGTTGCTTCCATTTCCTGGCTATTGTAAATAGTGCTGCAACGAACATTGTGGTGAATGTGCCTTTTTGATTTACGGTTTTCTCTGGGTATATGCCCAGAAGTGGGATTGCTGGATCAGATGGTAATTCTATTTCTAGTTTTTTTAAGGAAACTCCATACTGTTCTCCATAGTGACTGTATCAATTTACATTCCCACCAATAGTGGAAGAGGGCTCCTTTTGTCCACACCCTCCCCAGAATTGGTTGTTTGTAGATTTTCTGATGATGCCGATTCTAACAGGTGTGAGGTGAAACCTCATTGTAGTTTTGATTTGCATTTCTCTGATAATTAGTGCTGTTGAGCAGCTTTTCATATGCGTCTTGGCCATCTCTGTGTCTCCTTTGAAGAAACGTCTCTTTAGATCTTCTGCCCATTTTTTTGGGTTGTTTGTTTTTTTTAATATTAAGCTGCATGAGCTGTTTATATATATTGGAGATTAAACCTCTGTCCATTGATTCGTCTGCAACGATTTTCGCCCATTCTGAGGGATGCCTTTTTCCATTCCCGTGTTTTTTAACAAAAAAGGAAAGAAAGGAAAAGAAGCAGAACACTAATGTGCGTAAAATATGCCTTTTGAAACGGTCGTTTTGAAATATGGACGTCCTTTGAATTTTTTGGTCGATATGTGACCCCAGGATTTGTTTTCAGGGCAGGTGTCATTTACAGGCCTGCAATGATTTTGAATATCAACTGACCATTAGCGTTGGGATTAAAGCTGCTGTTGTGTGAAACGGCCACAAGGTGGCAGCAGTTCACCCTTACCAAATCTGGTTACTAGGGCAAGAGAGCCTCAGTGGAAGTGGTGTTCTAGATTGGAGTTTAGAATGGAATGTGCCAGGAGAAAGCCCCTCACGTTTGTCTCACTACTTCTTGTTCGTGTTTTTAATTTAATTTTTTTTTATTTTTTCTTACAGCAAGTTTGATTACAATGTTTGGCTTGTTGTAGGTGTGGAAGATGTGGTTCTTTTACACATATACAGATGTCTGTTCTTCCTGGGATCCTTTTCCCATGTACGTTATGACAGAATGTTGAGTAGTCCTCTCTTGGTATTCTGTAGGTCTTTGGTGATTATATATGTCACCTGTGTTTGTATATGTCTGTTAACCCCGATATCGTAATGAAACCAATCCTCACACCTTTCCATTGGTGAACCATAAGTTTGTTTAATGAATCTGTGATTGCCCTTCTCCGTGGAAATATCTGCCCTGGTATCCATTTTTAGGTAACACCTATAAGTGATATGATATGATATGTGTCTTTCACTTTCTGACTTACTACAAGTCACGTGATTACTTCTAGACTCATCTACGGTGCTGCAAATGGCATTGTGTCCTTTTTTCCCTTGGCTTCTCTTCTGCCTTAGCGGGGTCCATTTTCAACAATGTGATTCCCTGAGGGTTGTGGATTAGCTGACCTGGGCAGCCTTACCCTGCCGGCCCGCCCTCCCCAGGTGTGCCTCGTTGAGGTCAATATAAACAGCGCTCCAGGCAGCAATAGCCCCTGAAGCTGTGCCTGACTCCATATTCTCTGCCCCGTCAGCAGTCTCGGGGCTGTGCTGGTGGGAGGGAGTGAGGGGCCACAGCTTTGTGGGTGGCCCGGTGTGAGTGGGGTTCTGCTGGCCTTTCTGCAGGAGTTGCCAGGCTGCCGCCTGTAAAGAAGAGGTTGTGTCACCCATACCTTCCGCTGGAATTTCTCTCCGGACAGAGGTGAGGAAGGAAAAAAGCAGTGGGGGCCGGGACAGGAGGGGTATCTCAGGCAGGGCAATGGAAAGCTTCTGGAAGAGCGCCCGGGGCCAGGACCACCCTGGCTGGCCTGCAGGCTCCAAGTTGGCCTGCGTGCTGTCGCTGGTGTGGCTCCACGGTCCTTCCTCTAGGCTTTCAAGCCCTTGTACATATTCAGGTGTTTTACCTGGAAAGGGTGGGAACAGTTCAGCAGCAGCTGGCCTGGGGCTCAGCTGATGTTTACTCACAAATGCCTCGGCACGGTCCCCCAGCTTTGCAATGAGGACGCTCCTTGCGTCGGGGGTGGGTTGATGGCTGTATGGGAGATGGTTCCCCTCCTCTGACCAATTTCAGAATTGTTTACCACTGCAGCAAGTGCCCTGATAGGGTTTTCCTCTGTATAACTCGTGGGTTCAGGTTTTTTTTTCTTTTATGGTTCAAGTTAGATTTTATTCCTCTTTTATGTATTTATAGATATAAGCATGGAAATAATTCATTCCTATAAATACATCTGTGTGACGGGAAGAACTTTTTTCTGTTTTATTTTTAAATTTTATTTTTTAAAATTTTGAAATTTAATTTTATTTATTTTTTTTATACAGCACGTTATTATTAGTTATGTATTTTATGCATATACATGTACACAGGTCAATCCCAAACTCCCAACTCATCCCACCACCACCACCCCATGGCTTCCCAAACTTGGTGTCCATACGTTTGTTCTCTACCTCTGTGTCTCTATTTCTGCCCTGCAAACCAGTTCATCTGTACCATTTGTAGGCTCCACATATATGCATTAATATACAATATTTGTTTTCCTCTTTCTGACTTACTTCATTCTGTATGACAGTCTCTCGATCCATCAATGTCTCTACAAATGACCCAGTTTCATTCCTTTTTATGGCCGAGTAATATTCCATTTCATATATGTACCACATCTTTATCCATTCATCTGTCTGTGGGCATTTAGGTTGCTTCCATTACCTGGCTATTGTAAATAGTGCTGCAACGAACATTGTGGTGAATGTGCCTTTTTGATTTACGGTTTTCTCTGGGTATATGCCCAGAAGTGGGATTGCTGGATCAGATGGTAATTCTATTTCTAGTTTTTTTAAGGAAACTCCATACTGTTCTCCATAGTGACTGTATCAATTTACATTCCCACCAATAGTGGAAGAGGGCTCCTTTTGTCCACACCCTCCCCAGAATTGGTTGTTTGTAGATTTTCTGATGATGCCGATTCTAACAGGTGTGAGGTGAAACCTCATTGTAGTTTTGATTTGCATTTCTCTGATAATTAGTGCTGTTGAGCAGCTTTTCATATGCGTCTTGGCCATCTCTGTGTCTCCTTTGAAGAAACGTCTCTTTAGATCTTCTGCCCATTTTTTTGGGTTGTTTGTTTTTTTTAATATTAAGCTGCATGAGCTGTTTATATATATTGGAGATTAAACCTCTGTCCATTGATTCGTCTGCAACGATTTTCGCCCATTCTGAGGGATGCCTTTTTCCATTCCCGTGTTTTTTAACAAAAAAGGAAAGAAAGGAAAAGAAGCAGAACACTAATGTGCGTAAAATATGCCTTTTGAAACGGTCGTTTTGAAATATGGACGTCCTTTGAATTTTTTGGTCGATATGTGACCCCAGGATTTGTTTTCAGGGCAGGTGTCATTTACAGGCCTGCAATGATTTTGAATATCAACTGACCATTAGCGTTGGGATTAAAGCTGCTGTTGTGTGAAACGGCCACAAGGTGGCAGCAGTTCACCCTTACCAAATCTGGTTACTAGGGCAAGAGAGCCTCAGTGGAAGTGGTGTTCTAGATTGGAGTTTAGAATGGAATGTGCCAGGAGAAAGCCCCTCACGTTTGTCTCACTACTTCTTGTTCGTGTTTTTAATTTAATTTTTTATTTTTTCTTACAGCAAGTTTGATTACAATGTTTGGCTTGTTGTAGGTGTGGAAGATGTGGTTCTTTTACACATATACACATGTCTGTTCTTCCTGGGATCCTTTTCCCATGTACATTATGACAGAATGTTGAGTAGTCCTCTCTTGGTATTCTGTAGGTGTTTGGTGATTATATATGTCACCTGTGTTTGTATATGTCTGTTAACCCCGATATCGTAATGAAACCAATCCTCACACCTTTCCATTGGTGAACCATAAGTTTGTTTAATGAATCTGTGATTGCCCTTCTCCGTGGAAATATCTGCCCTGGTATCCATTTTTAGGTAACACCTATAAGTGATATGATAGGATATGTGTCTTTCACTTTCTGACTTACTACAAGTCACGTGATTACTTCTAGACTCATCTACGGTGCTGCAAATGGCATTGTGTCCTTTTTTCCCTTGGCTTCTCTTCTGCCTTAGCGGGGTCCATTCTCAACAATGTGATTCCCTGAGGGTTGTGGATTAGCTGACCTGGGCAGCCTTACCCTGCCGGCCCGCCCTCCCCAGGTGTGCCTCGTTGAGGTCAATATAAACAGCGCTCCAGGCAGCAATAGCCCCTGAAGCTGTGCCTGACTCCATATTCTCTGCCCCGTCAGCAGTCTCGGGGCTGTGCTGGTGGGAGGGAGTGAGGGGCCACAGCTTTGTGGGTGGCCCGGTGTGAGTGGTGTTCTGCTGGCCTTTCTGCAGGAGTTGCCAGGCTGCCGCCTGTAAAGAAGAGGATGTGTCACCCATACCTTCCGCTGGAATTTCTCTCCGGACAGAGGTGAGGAAGGAAAAAAGCAGTGGGGGCCGGGACAGGAGGGGTATCTCAGGCAGGGCAATGGAAAGCTTCTGGAAGAGCGCCCGGGGCCAGGACCACCCTGGCTGGCCTGCAGGCACCAAGTTGGCCTGCGTGCTGTCGCTGGTGTGGCTCCACGGTCCTTCCTCTAGGCTTTCAAGCCCTTGTACATATTCAGGTGTTTTACCTGGAAAGGGTGGGAACAGTTCAGCAGCAGCTGGCCTGGGGCTCAGCTCACGTTTACTCACAGATGCCACGGCACGGTCCCCCAGCTTTGCAATGAGGACGCTCCTTGCGTGGGGGGTGGGTTGATGGCTGTATGGGAGATGGTTCCCCACCTCTGACCAATTTCAGAATTGTTTACCACTGGAGCAAGTGCCCTGATAGGGTTTTCCTCTGTATAACTCGTGGGTTCAGGTTTTTTTTTCTTTTATGGTTCAAGTTAGATTTTATTCCTCTTTTATGTATTTATAGATATAAGCATGGAAATAATTCATTCCTATAAATACATCTGTGTGACGGGAAGAACTTTTTTCTGTTTTATTTTTAAATTTCATTTTTTTAAATTTTGAAATTTAATTTTATTTATTTTTTTTATACAGCACGTTATTATTAGTTATGTATTTTATGCATATACATGTACACAGGTCAATCCCAAACTCCCAACTCATCCCACCACCACCACCCCATGGCTTCCCACACTTGGTGTCCATACGTCTGTTCTCTACCTCTGTGTCTCTATTTCTGCCCTGCAAACCAGTTCATCTGTACCATTTTTAGGCTCCACATATATGCATTAATATACAATATTTGTTTTCCTCTTTCTGACTTACTTCATTCTGTATGACAGTCTCTCGATCCATCAATGTCTCTACAAATGACCCAGTTTCATTCCTTTTTATGGCCGAGTAATATTCCATTTCATATATGTACCACATCTTTATCCATTCATCTGTCTGTGGGCATTTAGGTTGCTTCCATTACCTGGCTATTGTAAATAGTGCTGCAACGAACATTGTGGTGAATGTGCCTTTTTGATTTACGGTTTTCTCTGGGTATATGCCCAGAAGTGGGATTGCTGGATCAGATGGTAATTCTATTTCTAGTTTTTTTAAGGAAACTCCATACTGTTCTCCATAGTGACTGTATCAATTTACATTCCCACCAATAGTGGAAGAGGGCTCCTTTTGTCCACACCCTCCCCAGAATTGGTTGTTTGTAGATTTTCTGATGATGCCGATTCTAACAGGTGTGAGGTGAAACCTCATTGTAGTTTTGATTTGCATTTCTCTGATAATTAGTGCTGTTGAGCAGCTTTTCATGTGCGTTTTGGCCATCTCTGTGTCTCCTTTGAAGAAACGTCTCTTTAGATCTTCTGCCCATTTTTTTGGGTTGTTTGTTTTTTTTAATATTAAGCTGCATGAGCTGTTTATATATATTGGAGATTAAACCTCTGTCCATTGATTCGTCTGCAACGATTTTCGCCCATTCTGAGGGATGCCTTTTTCCATTCCCGTGTTTTTTAACAAAAAAGGAAAGAAAGGAAAAGAAGCAGAACACTAATGTGCGTAAAATATGCCTTTTGAAACGGTCGTTTTGAAATATGGACGTCCTTTGAATTTTTTGGTCGATATGTGACCCCAGGATTTGTTTTCAGGGCAGGTGTCATTTACAGGCCTGCAATGATTTTGAATATCAACTGACCATTAGCGTTGGGATTAAAGCTGCTGTTGTGTGAAACGGCCACAAGGTGGCAGCAGTTCACCCTTACCAAATCTGGTTACTAGGGCAAGAGAGCCTCAGTGGAAGTGGTGTTCTAGATTGGAGTTTAGAATGGAATGTGCCAGGAGAAAGCCCCTCACGTTTGTCTCACTACATCTTGTTCGTGTTTTTAATTTAATTTTTTTTTATTTTTTCTTACAGCAAGTTTGATTACAATGTTTGGCTTGTTGTAGGTGTGGAAGATGTGGTTCTTTTACACATATACACATGTCTGTTCTTCCTGGGATCCTTTTCCCATGTACGTTATGACAGAATGTTGAGTAGTCCTCTCTTGGTATTCTGTAGGTCTTTGGTGATTATATATGTCACCTGTGTTTGTATATGTCTGTTAACCCCGATATCGTAATGAAACCAATCCTCACACCTTTCCATTGGTGAACCATAAGTTTGTTTAATGAATCTGTGATTGCCCTTCTCCGTGGAAATATCTGCCCTGGTATCCATTTTTAGGTAACACCTATAAGTGATATGATATGATATGTGTCTTTCACTTTCTGACTTACTACAAGTCACGTGATTACTTCTAGACTCATCTACGGTGCTGCAAATGGCATTGTGTCCTTTTTTCCCTTGGCTTCTCTTCTGCCTTAGCGGGGTCCATTTTCAACAATGTGATTCCCTGAGGGTTGTGGATTAGCTGACCTGGGCAGCCTTACCCTGCCGGCCCGCCCTCCCCAGGTGTGCCTCGTTGAGGTCAATATAAACAGCGCTCCAGGCAGCAATAGCCCCTGAAGCTGTGCCTGACTCCATATTCTCTGCCCCGTCAGCAGTCTCGGGGCTGTGCTGGTGGGAGGGAGTGAGGGGCCACAGCTTTTTGGGTGGCCTGGGGTGAGTGGTGTTCTGCTGGCCTTTCTGCAGGAGTTGCCAGGCTGCCGCCTGTAAAGAAGAGGTTGTGTCACCCATACCTTCCGCTGGAATTTCTCTCCAGACAGAGGTGAGGAAGGAAAAAAGCAGTGGGGTCCGGGACAGGAGGGGTATCTCAGGCAGGGCAATGGAAAGCTTCTGGAAGAGCGCCCGGGGCCAGGACCACCCTGGCTGGCCTGCAGGCTCCAAGTTGGCCTGCGTGCTGTCGCTGGTGTGGCTCCACGGTCCTTCCTCTAGGCTTTCAAGCCCTTGTACATATTCAGGTGTTTTACCTGGAAAGGGTGGGAACAGTTCAGCAACAGCTGGCCTGGGGCTCAGCTGATGTTTACTCACAAATGCCTCGGCACGGTCCCCCAGCTTTGCAATGAGGACGCTCCTTGCGTCGGGGGTGGGTTGATGGCTGTATGGGAGATGGTTCCCCTCCTCTGACCAATTTCAGAATTGTTTACCACTGCAGCAAGTGCCCTGATAGGGTTTTCCTCTGTATAACTCGTGGGTTCAGGTTTTTTTTTCTTTTATGGTTCAAGTTAGATTTTATTCCTCTTTTATGTATTTATAGATATAAGCATGGAAATAATTCATTCCTATAAATACATCTGTGTGACGGGAAGAACTTTTTTCTGTTTTATTTTTAAATTTTATTTTTTAAAATTTTGAAATTTAATTTTATTTATTTTTTTTATACAGCACGTTATTATTAGTTATGTATTTTATGCATATACATGTACACAGGTCAATCCCAAACTCCCAACTCATCCCACCACCACCACCCCATGGCTTCCCAAACTTGGTGTCCATACGTTTGTTCTCTACCTCTGTGTCTCTATTTCTGCCCTGCAAACCAGTTCATCTGTACCATTTGTAGGCTCCACATATATGCATTAATATACAATATTTGTTTTCCTCTTTCTGACTTACTTCATTCTGTATGACAGTCTCTCGATCCATCAATGTCTCTACAAATGACCCAGTTTCATTCCTTTTTATGGCCGAGTAATATTCCATTTCATATATGTACCACATCTTTATCCATTCATCTGTCTGTGGGCATTTAGGTTGCTTCCATTACCTGGCTATTGTAAATAGTGCTGCAACGAACATTGTGGTGAATGTGCCTTTTTGATTTACGGTTTTCTCTGGGTATATGCCCAGAAGTGGGATTGCTGGATCAGATGGTAATTCTATTTCTAGTTTTTTTACGGAAACTCCATACTGTTCTCCATAGTGACTGTATCAATTTACATTCCCACCAATAGTGGAAGAGGGCTCCTTTTGTCCACACCCTCCCCAGAATTGGTTGTTTGTAGATTTTCTGATGATGCCGATTCTAACAGGTGTGAGGTGAAACCTCATTGTAGTTTTGATTTGCATTTCTCTGATAATTAGTGCTGTTGAGCAGCTTTTCATATGCGTCTTGGCCATCTCTGTGTCTCCTTTGAAGAAACGTCTCTTTAGATCTTCTGCCCATTTTTTTGGGGTTGTTTGTTTTTTTTAATATTAAGCTGCATGAGCTGTTTATATATATTGGAGATTAAACCTCTGTCCATTGATTCGTCTGCAACGATTTTCGCCCATTCTGAGGGATGCCTTTTTCCATTCCCGTGTTTTTTAACAAAAAAGGAAAGAAAGGAAAAGAAGCAGAACACTAATGTGCGTAAAATATGCCTTTTGAAAAGGTCGTTTTGAAATATGGACGTCCTTTGAATTTTTTGGTCGATATGTGACCCCAGGATTTGTTTTCAGGGCAGGTGTCATTTACAGGCCTGCAATGATTTTGAATATCAACTGACCATTAGCGTTGGGATTAAAGCTGCTGTTGTGTGAAACGGCCACAAGGTGGCAGCAGTTCACCCTTACCAAATCTGGTTACTAGGGCAAGAGAGCCTCAGTGGAAGTGGTGTTCTAGATTGGAGTTTAGAATGGAATGTGCCAGGAGAAAGCCCCTCACGTTTGTCTCACTACTTCTTGTTCGTGTTTTTAATTTAATTTTTTATTTTTTCTTACAGCAAGTTTGATTACAATGTTTGGCTTGTTGTAGGTGTGGAAGATGTGGTTCTTTTACACATATACACATGTCTGTTCTTCCTGGGATCCTTTTCCCATGTACATTATGACAGAATGTTGAGTAGTCCTCTCTTGGTATTCTGTAGGTCTTTGGTGATTTTATATGTCACCTGTGTTTGTATATGTCTGTTAACCCCGATATCGTAATGAAACCAATCCTCACACCTTTCCATTGGTGAACCATAAGTTTGTTTAATGAATCTGTGATTGCCCTTCTCCGTGGAAATATCTGCCCTGGTATCCATTTTTAGGTAACACCTATAAGTGATATGATAGGATATGTGTCTTTCACTTTCTGACTTACTACAAGTCACGTGATTACTTCTAGACTCATCTACGGTGCTGCAAATGGCATTGTGTCCTTTTTTCCCTTGGCTTCTCTTCTGCCTTAGCGGGGTCCATTCTCAAAAATGTGATTCCCTGAGGGTTGTGAATTAGCTGACCTGGGCAGCCTTACACTGCCGGCCCGCCCTCCCCAGGTGTGCCTCGTTGAGGTCAATATAAACAGCGCTCCAGGCAGCAATAGCCCCTGAAGCTGTGCCTGACTCCATATTCTCTGCCCCGTCAGCAGTCTCGGGGCGGTGCTGGTGGGAGGGAGTGAGGGGCCACAGCTTTGTGGGTGGCCCGGTGTGAGTGGGGTTCTGCTGGCCTTTCTGCAGGAGTTGCCAGGCTGCCGCCTGTAAAGAAGAGGATGTGTCACCCATACCTTCCGCTGGAATTTCTCTCCGGACAGAGGTGAGGAAGGAAAAAAGCAGTGGGGTCCGGGACAGGAGGGGTATCTCAGGCAGGGCAATGGAAAGCTTCTGGAAGAGCGCCCGGTGCCAGGACCACCCTGGCTGGCCTGCAGGCACCAAGTTGGCCTGCGTGCTGTCGCTGGTGTGGCTCCACGGTCCTTCCTCTAGGCTTTCAAGCCCTTGTACATATTCAGGTGTTTTACCTGGAAAGGGTGGGAACAGTTCAGCAGCAGCTGGCCTGGGGCTCAGCTCACGTTTACTCACAGATGCCTTGGCACGGTCCCCCAGCTTTGCAATGAGGACGCTCCTTGCGTGGGGGGTGGGTTGATGGCTGTATGGGAGATGGTTCCCCACCTCTGACCAATTTCAGAATTGTTTACCACTGGAGCAAGTGCCCTGATAGGGTTTTCCTCTGTATAACTCGTGGGTTCAGGATTATTTTTTCTTTTATGGTTCAAGTTAGATTTTATTCCTCTTTTATGTATTTATAGATATAAGCATGGAAATAATTCATTCCTATAAATACATCTGTGTGATGGGAAGAAATTTTTTCTGTTTTATTTTTAAATTTTATTTTTTAAAATTTTGAAATTTAATTTTATTTTTTTTATACAGCACGTTATTATTAGTTATGTATTTTATGCATATACATGTACACAGGTCAATCCCAAACTCCCAACTCATCCCACCACCACCAACCCATGGCTTCCCACACTTGGTGTCCATACGTTTGTTCTCTACCTCTGTGTCTCTATTTCTTCCCTGCAAACCAGTTCATCTGTACAATTTTTAGGCTCCACATATATGCATTAATATACAATATTTGTTTTCCTCTTTCTGACTTACTTCATTCTGTATGACAGTCTCTCGATCCATCAATGTCTCTACAAATGACCCAGTTTCATTCCTTTTTATGGCCGAGTAATATTCCATTTCATATATGTACCACATCTTTATCCATTCATCTGTCCGTGGGCATTTAGGTTGCTTCCATTTCCTGGCTATTGTAAATAGTGCTGCAACGAACATTGTGGTGAATGTGCCTTTTTGATTTACGGTTTTCTCTGGGTATATGCCCAGAAGTGGGATTGCTGGATCAGATGGTAATACTATTTCTAGTTTTTTTAAGGAAACTCCATACTGTTCTCCATAGTGACTGTATCAATTTACATTCCCACCAATAGTGGAAGAGGGCTCCTTTTGTCCACACCCTGCCCAGAATTGGTTGTTTGTAGATTTTCTGATGATGCCGATTCTAACAGGTGTGAGGTGAAACCTCATTGTAGTTTTGATTTGCATTTCTCTGATAATTAGTGCTGTTGAGCAGCTTTTCATGTGCGTCTTGGCCATCTCTGTGTCTCCTTTGAAGAAACGTCTCTTTAGATCTTCTGCCCATTTTTTTTGGGTTGTTTGTTTTTTTTAATATTAAGCTGCATGAGCTGTTTATATATATTGGAGATTAAACCTCTGTCCATTTATTCGTCTGCAACGATTTTCGCCCATTCTGAGGGATGCCTTTTTCCATTCCCGTGTTTTTTAACAAAAAAGGAAAGAAAGGAAAAGAAGCAGAACACTAATGTGCGTAAAATATGCCTTTTGAAACGGTCGTTTTGAAATATGGACGTCCTTTGAATTTTTTGGTCGATATGTGACCCCAGGATTTGTTTTCAGGGCAGGTGTCATTTACAGGCCTGCAATGATTTTGAATATCAACTGACCATTAGCGTTGGGATTAAAGCTGCTGTTGTGTGAAACGGCCACAAGGTGGCAGCAGTTCACCCTTACCAAATCTGGTTACTAGGGCAAGAGAGCCTCAGTGGAAGTGGTGTTCTAGATTGGAGTTTAGAATGGAATGTGCCAGGAGAAAGCCCCTCACGTTTGTCTCACTACATCTTGTTCGTGTTTTTAATTTAATTTTTTTTATTTTTTCTTACAGCAAGTTTGATTACAATGTTTGGCTTATTGTAGGTGTGGAAGATGTGGTTCTTTTACACATATACAGATGTCTGTTCTTCCTGGGATCCTTTTCCCATGTACGTTATGACAGAATGTTGAGTAGTCCTCTCTTGGTATTCTGTAGGCCTTTGGTGATTATATATGTCACCTGTGTTTGTATATGTCTGTTAACCCCGATATCGTAATGAAACCAATCCTCACACCTTTCCATTGGTGAACCATAAGTTTGTTTAATGAATCTGTGATTGCCCTTCTCCGTGGAAATATCTGTCCTGGTATCCATTTCTAGGTAACACCTATAAGTGATATGATATGATATGTGTCTTTCACTTTTTGACTTACTACAAGTCACGTGATTACTTCTAGACTCATCTACGGTGCTGCAAATGGCATTGTGTCCTTTTTTCCCTTGGCTTCTCTTCTGCCTTAGCGGGGTCCATTTTCAACAATGTGATTCCCTGAGGGTTGTGGATTAGCTGACCTGGGCAGCCTTACCCTGCCGGCCCGCCCTCCCCAGGTGTGCCTCGTTGAGGTCAATATAAACAGCGCTCCAGGCAGCAATAGCCCCTGAAGCTGTGCCTGACTCCATATTCTCTGCCCCGTCAGCAGTCTCGGGGCTGTGCTGGTGGGAGGGAGTGAGGGGCCACAGCTTTGTGGGTGGCCCGGTGTGAGTGGGGTTCTGCTGGCCTTTCTGCAGGAGTTGCCAGGCTGCCGCCTGTAAAGAAGAGGATGTGTCACCCATACCTTCCGCTGGAATTTCTCTCCGGACAGAGGTGAGGAAGGAAAAAAGCAGTGGGGTCCGGGACAGGAGGGGTATCTCAGGCAGGGCAATGGAAAGCTTCTGGAAGAGCGCCCGGGGCCAGGACCACCCTGGCTGGCCTGCAGGCACCAAGTTGGCCTGCGTGCTGTTGCTGGTGTGGCTCCACGGTCCTTCCTCTAGGCTTTCAAGCCCTTGTACATATTCAGGTGTTTTACCTGGAAAGGGTGGGAACAGTTCAGCAGCAGCTGGCCTGGGGCTCAGCTCACGTTTACTCACAGATGCCTTGGCACGGTCCCCCAGCTTTGCAATGAGGACGCTCCTTGCGTGGGGGGTGGGTTGATGGCTCTATGGGAGATGGTTCCCCACCTCTGACCAATTTCAGAATTGTTTACCACTGGAGCAAGTGCCCTGATAGGGTTTTCCTCTGTATAACTCGTGGGTTCAGGATTATATTTTCTTTTATGGTTCAAGTTAGATTTTATTCCTCTTTTATGTATTTATAGATATAAGCATGGAAATAATTCATTCCTATAAATACATCTGTGTGACGGGAAGAACTTTTTTCTGTTTTATTTTTAAATTTTATTTTTTAAAATTTTGAAATTTAGTTTTATTTTTTTTTATACAGCACGTTATTATTAGTTATGTATTTTATGCATATACATGTACACAGGTCAATCCCAAACTCCCAACTCATCCCACCACCAACACCCCATGGCTTCCCACACTTGGTGTCCATACGTTTGTTCTCTACCTCTGTGTCTCTATTTCTTCCCTGCAAACCAGTTCATCTGTACCATTTGTAGGCTCCACATATATGCATTCATATTCAATATTTGTTTTCCTCTTTCTGACTTCCTTCATTCTGTATGACAGTCTCTCGATCCATCGATGTCTCTACAAATGACCCAGTTTCATTCCTTTTTATGGCCGAGTAATATTCCATTTCATATATGTACCACATCTTTATCCATTCATCTGTCTGAGGGCATTTAGGTTGCTTCCATTACCTGGCTACTGTAAATAGTGCTGCAATGAACATTGTGGTGAATGTGCCTTTTTGATTTACGGTTTTCTCTGGGTATATGCCCGGGAGTGGGATTGCTGGATCCAATGGTAATTCTATTTCTAGTTTTTTTAAGGAAACTCCATACTGTTCTCCATAGTGACTGTATCAATTTACATTCCCACCAATAGTGGAAGAGGGCTCCTTTTGTCCACACCCTCCCCAGAATTGGTTGTTTGTAGACTTTTTGATGATGCCGATTCTAACAGGTGTGAGGTGAAACCTCATTGTAGTTTTGATTTGCATTTCTCTGATAATTAGTGCTGTTGAGCAGCTTTTCATGTGCGTCTTGGCCATCTCTGTGTCTCCTTTGAAGAAACGTCTCTTTAGATCTTCTGCCCATTTTTTTGGGTTGTTTGTTTTTTTAATATTAAGCTGCATGAGCTGTTTATATATATTGGAGATTAAACCTCTGTCCATTGATTCGTCTGCAACGATTTTCGACCATTCTGAGGGATGCCTTTTTCCATTCCCGTGTTTTTTTAACAAAAAAGGAAAGAAAGGAAAAGAAGCAGAACACTAATGTGCGTAAAATATGCCTTTTGAAATGGTCGTTTTGAAATATGGACGTCCTTTGAATTTTTTGGTCGATATGTGACCCCAGGATTTGTTTTCAGGGCAGGTGTCATTTACAGGCCTGCAATGATTTTGAATATCAACTGACCATTAGCGTTGGGATTAAAGCTGCTGTTGTGTGAAACGGCCACAAGGTGGCAGCAGTTCACCCTTACCAAATCTGGTTACTAGGGCAAGAGAGCCTCAGTGGAAGTGGTGTTCTAGATTGGAGTTTAGAATGGAATGTGCCAGGAGAAAGCCCCTCACGTTTGTCTCACTACTTCTTGTTCGTGTTTTTAATTTAATTTTTTATTTTTTCTTACAGCAAGTTTGATTACAATGTTTGGCTTGTTGTAGGTGTGGAAGATGTGGTTCTTTTACACATATACTTATGTCTGTTCTTCCTGGGATCCTTTTCCCATGTACGTTATGACAGAATGTTGAGTAGTCCTCTCTTGGTATTCTGTAGGTCTTTGGTGATTATATATGTCACCTGTGTTTGTAGATGTCTGTTAACCCCGATATCGTAATGAAACCAATCCTCACACCTTTCCATTGGTGAACCATAAGTTTGATTAATGAATCTGTGATTGCCCTTCTCCATGGAAATATCTGCCCTGGTATCCATTTTTAGGTAACACCTATAAGTGATATGATATGATATGTGTCTTTCACTTTCTGACTTACTACAAGTCACGTGATTACTTCTAGACTCATCTACGGTGCTGCAAATGGCATTGTGTCCTTTTTTCCCTTGGCTTCTCTTCTGCCTTAGCGGGGTCCATTCTCAACAATGTGATTCCCTGAGGGTTGTGGATTAGCTGACCTGGGCAGCCTTACCCTGCCGGCCTGCCCTCCCCAGGTGTGCCTCGTTGAGGTCAATATAAACAGCGCTCCAGGCAGCAATAGCCCCTGAAGCTGTGCCTGACTCCATATTCTCTGCCCCGTCAGCAGTCTCGGGGCTGTGCTGGTGGGAGGGAGTGAGGGGCCACAGCTTTTTGGGTGGCCTGGTGTGAGTGGGGTTCTGCTGGCCTTTCTGCAGGAGTTGCCAGGCTGCCGCCTGTAAAGAAGAGGTTGTGTCACCCATACATTCCGCTGGAATTTCTCTCCGGACAGAGGTGAGGAAGGAAAAAAGCAGTGGGGTCCGGGACAGGAGGGGTATCTCAGGCAGGGCAATAGAAAGCTTCTGGAAGAGCGCCCGGGGCCAGGACCACCCTGGCTGGCCTGCAGGCACCAAGTTGGCCTGCGTGCTGTCGCTGGTGTGGCTCCACGGTCCTTCCTCTAGGCTTTCAAGCCCTTGTACATATTCAGGTGTTTTACCTGGAAAGGGTGGGAACAGTTCAGCAGCAGCTGGCCTGGGGCTCAGCTGACGTTTACTCACAAATGCCTCGGCACTGTCCCCCAGCTTTGCAATGAGGACGCTCCTTGCGTGGGGGGTGGGTTGTTGGCTGTATGGGAGATGGTTCCCCACCTCTGACCAGTTTCAGAATTGTTTACCCCTGCAGCAAGTGCCCTGATAGGGTTTTCCTCTGTATAACTCGTGGGTTCAGGTTTTTTTTTTCTTTTATGGTTCAAGTTATATTTTATTCCTCTTTTATGTATTTATAGATATAAGCATGGAAATAATTCATTCCTATAAATACATCTGTGTGACGGGAAGAACTTTTTTCTGTTTTATTTTTAAATTTTATTTTTTAAAATTTTGAAATTTAATTTTATTTATTTTTTTTATACAGCACGTTATTATTAGTTATGTATTTTATGCATATACATGTAAACAGGTCAATCCCAAACTCCCAACTCATCCCACCACCACCACCCCATGGCTTCCCACACTTGGTTTCCATACGTCTGTTCTCTACCTCTGTGTCTCTATTTCTTCCCTGCAAACCAGTTCATCTGTACCATTTGTAGGCTCCACATATATGCATTAATATACAATATTTGTTTTCCTCTTTCTGACTTACTTCATTCTGTATGACAGTCTCTCGATCCATCGATGTCTCTACAAATGACCCAGTTTCATTCCTTTTTATGGCCGAGTAATATTCCATTTCATATATGTACCACATCTTTATCCATTCATCTGTCTGTGGGCATTTAGGTTGCTTCCATTACCTGGCTATTGTAAATAGTGCTGAAATGAACATTGTGGTGAATGTGCCTTTTTGATTTACGGTTTTCTCTGGGTATATGCCCAGAAGTGGGATTGCTGGATCAGATGGTAATTCTATTTCTAGTTTTTTTAAGGAAACTCCATACTGTTCTCCATAGTGACTGTATCAATTTACATTCCCACCAATAGTGGAAGAGGGCTCCTTTTGTCCACACCCTCCCCAGAATTGGTTGTTTGTAGATTTTCTGATGATGCCGATTCTAACAGGTGTGAGGTGAAACCTCATTGTAGTTTTGATTTGCATTTCTCTGATAATTAGTGCTGTTGAGCAGCTTTTCATGTGCGTCTTGGCCATCTCTGTGTCTCCTTTGAGGAAACGTCTCTTTAGATCTTCTGCCCATTTTTTTGGGTTGTTTGTTTTTTTTAATATTAAGCTGCATGAGCTGTTTATATATATTGGAGATTAAACCTCTGTCCATTGATTCGTCTGCAATGATTTTCGCCCATTCTGAGGGATGCCTTTTTCCATTCCCGTGTTTTTTGAACAAAAAAGGAAAGAAAGGAAAAGAAGCAGAACACTAATGTGCGTAAAATATGCCTTTTGAAACGGTCGTTTTGAAATATGGACGTCCTTTGAATATTTTGGTCGATATGTGACCCCAGGATTTGTTTTCAGGGCAGGTGTCATTTACAGGCCTGCAATGATTTTGAATATCAACTGACCATTAGCGTTGGGATTAAAGCTGCTGTTGTGTGAAACGGCCACAAGGTGGCAGCAGTTCACCCTTACCAAATCTGGTTACTAGGGCAAGAGAGCCTCAGTGGAAGTGGTGTTCTAGATTGGAGTTTAGAATGGAATGTGCCAGGAGAAAGCCCCTCACGTTTGTCTCACTACTTCTTGTTCGTGTTTTTAATTTAATTTTTTATTTTTTCTTACAGCAAGTTTGATTACAATGTTTGGCTTGTTGTAGGTGTGGAAGATGTGGTTCTTTTACACATATACACATGTCTGTTCTTCCTGGGATCCTTTTCCCATGTACGTTATGACAGAATGTTGAGTAGTCCTCTCTTGGTATTCTGTAGGTCTTTGGTGATTATATATGTCACCTGTGTTTGTAGATGTCTGTTAACCCCGATATCGTAATGAAACCAATCCTCACACCTTTCCTTTGGTGAACCATAAGTTTGTTTAATGAATCTGTGATTGCCCTTTTCCGTGGAAATATCTGCCCTGGTATCCATTTTTAGGTAACACCTATAAGTGATATGATATGATATGTGTCTTTCACTTTCTGACTTACTACAAGTCACGTGATTACTTCTAGACTCATCTACGGTGCTGCAAATGGCATTGTGTCCTTTTTTCCCTTGGCTTCTCTTCTGCCTTAGCGGGGTCCATTTTCAACAATGTGATTCCCTGAGGGTTGTGGATTAGCTGACCTGGGCAGCCTTACCCTGCCGGCCCGCCCTCCCCAGGTGTGCCTCGTTGAGGTCAATATAAACAGCGCTCCAGGCAGCAATAGCCCCTGAAGCTGTGCCTGACTCCATATTCTCTGCCCCGTCAGCAGTCTCGGGGCTGTGCTGGTGGGAGGGAGTGAGGGGCCACAGCTTTGTGGGTGGCCCGGTGTGAGTGGGGTTCTGCTGGCCTTTCTGCAGGAGTTGCCAGGCTGCCGCCTGTAAAGAAGAGGTTGTGTCACCCATACCTTCCGCTGGAATTTCTCTCCGGACAGAGGTGAGGAAGGAAAAAAGCAGTGGGGGCCGGGACAGGAGGGGTATCTCAGGCAGGGCAATGGAAAGCTTCTGGAAGAGCGCCCGGGGCCAGGACCACCCTGGCTGGCCTGCAGGCACCAAGTTGGCCTGCGTGCTGTCGCTGGTGTGGCTCCACGGTCCTTCCTCTAGGCTTTCAAGCCCTTGTACATATTCAGGTGTTTTACCTGGAAAGGGTGGGAACAGTTCAGCAGCAGCTGGCCTGGGGCTCAGCTCACGTTTACTCACAGATGCCTTGGCACGGTCCCCCAGCTTTGCAATGAGGACGCTCCTTGCGTGGGGGGTGGGTTGATGGCTCTATGGGAGATGGTTCCCCACCTCTGACCAATTTCAGAATTGTTTACCACTGGAGCAAGTGCCCTGATAGGGTTTTCCTCTGTATAACTCGTGGGTTCAGGATTATTTTTTCTTTTATGGTTCAAGTTAGATTTTATTCCTCTTTTATGTATTTATAGATATAAGCATGGAAATAATTCATTCCTATAAATACATCTGTGTGACGGGAAGAACTTTTTTCTGTTTTATTTTTAAATTTTATTTTTTAAAATTTTGAAATTTAGTTTTATTTTTTTTTATACAGCACGTTATTATTAGTTATGTATTTTATGCATATACATGTACACAGGTCAATCCCAAACTCCCAACTCATCCCACCACCAACACCCCATGGCTTCCCACACTTGGTGTCCATACGTTTGTTCTCTACCTCTGTGTCTCTATTTCTTCCCTGCAAACCAGTTCATCTGTACCATTTGTAGGCTCCACATATATGCATTCATATTCAATATTTGTTTTCCTCTTTCTGACTTCCTTCATTCTGTATGACAGTCTCTCGATCCATCGATGTCTCTACAAATGACCCAGTTTCATTCCTTTTTATGGCCGAGTAATATTCCATTTCATATATGTACCACATCTTTATCCATTCATCTGTCTGTGGGCATTTAGGTTGCTTCCATTACCTGGCTACTGTAAATAGTGCTGCAATGAACATTGTGGTGAATGTGCCTTTTTGATTTACGGTTTTCTCTGGGTATATGCCCGGGAGTGGGATTGCTGGATCCAATGGTAATTCTATTTCTAGTTTTTTTAAGGAAACTCCATACTGTTCTCCATAGTGACTGTATCAATTTACATTCCCACCAATAGTGGAAGAGGGCTCCTTTTGTCCACACCCTCCCCAGAATTGGTTGTTTGTAGACTTTTTGATGATGCCGATTCTAACAGGTGTGAGGTGAAACCTCATTGTAGTTTTGATTTGCATTTCTCTGATAATTAGTGCTGTTGAGCAGCTTTTCATGTGCGTCTTGGCCATCTCTGTGTCTCCTTTGAAGAAACGTCTCTTTAGATCTTCTGCCCATTTTTTTGGGTTGTTTGTTTTTTTAATATTAAGCTGCATGAGCTGTTTATATATATTGGAGATTAAACCTCTGTCCATTGATTCGTCTGCAACGATTTTCGACCATTCTGAGGGATGCCTTTTTCCATTCCCGTGTTTTTTTAACAAAAAAGGAAAGAAAGGAAAAGAAGCAGAACACTAATGTGCGTAAAATATGCCTTTTGAAATGGTCGTTTTGAAATATGGACGTCCTTTGAATTTTTTGGTCGATATGTGACCCCAGGAATTGTTTTCAGGGCAGGTGTCATTTACAGGCCTGCAATGATTTTGAATATCAACTGACCATTAGCGTTGGGATTAAAGCTGCTGTTGTGTGAAACGGCCACAAGGTGGCAGCAGTTCACCCTTACCAAATCTGGTTACTAGGGCAAGAGAGCCTCAGTGGAAGTGGTGTTCTAGATTGGAGTTTAGAATGGAATGTGCCAGGAGAAAGCCCCTCACGTTTGTCTCACTACTTCTTGTTCGTGTTTTTAATTTAATTTTTTATTTTTTCTTACAGCAACTTTGATTACAATGTTTGGCTTGTTGTAGGTGTGGAAGATGTGGTTCTTTTACACATATACTTATGTCTGTTCTTCCTGGGATCCTTTTCCCATGTACGTTATGACAGAATGTTGAGTAGTCCTCTCTTGGTATTCTGTAGGTCTTTGGTGATTATATATGTCACCTGTGTTTGTAGATGTCTGTTAACCCCGATATCGTAATGAAACCAATCCTCACACCTTTCCATTGGTGAACCATAAGTTTGATTAATGAATCTGTGATTGCCCTTCTCCATGGAAATATCTGCCCTGGTATCCATTTTTAGGTAACACCTATAAGTGATATGATATGATATGTGTCTTTCACTTTCTGACTTACTACAAGTCACGTGATTACTTCTAGACTCATCTACGGTGCTGCAAATGGCATTGTGTCCTTTTTTCCCTTGGCTTCTCTTCTGCCTTAGCGGGGTCCATTCTCAACAATGTGATTCCCTGAGGGTTGTGGATTAGCTGACCTGGGCAGCCTTACCCTGCCGGCCCGCCCTCCCCAGGTGTGCCTCGTTGAGGTCAATATAAACAGCGCTCCAGGCAGCAATAGCCCCTGAAGCTGTGCCTGACTCCATATTCTCTGCCCCGTCAGCAGTCTCGGGGCTGTGCTGGTGGGAGGGAGTGAGGGGCCACAGCTTTTTGGGTGGCCTGGTGTGAGTGGGGTTCTGCTGGCCTTTCTGCAGGAGTTGCCAGGCTGCCGCCTGTAAAGAAGAGGTTGTGTCACCCATACCTTCCGCTGGAATTTCTCTCCGGACAGAGGTGAGGAAGGAAAAAAGCAGTGGGGTCCGGGACAGGAGGGGTATCTCAGGCAGGGCAATAGAAAGCTTCTGGAAGAGCGCCCGGGGCCAGGACCACCCTGGCTGGCCTGCAGGCACCAAGTTGGCCTGCGTGCTGTCGCTGGTGTGGCTCCACGGTCCTTCCTCTAGGCTTTCAAGCCCTTGTACATATTCAGGTGTTTTACCTGGAAAGGGTGGGAACAGTTCAGCAGCAGCTGGCCTGGGGCTCAGCTGACGTTTACTCACAAATGCCTCGGCACTGTCCCCCAGCTTTGCAATGAGGACGCTCCTTGCGTGGGGGGTGGGTTGATGGCTGTATGGGAGATGGTTCCCCACCTCTGACCAGTTTCAGAATTGTTTACCCCTGCAGCAAGTGCCCTGATAGGGTTTTCCTCTGTATAACTCGTGGGTTCAGGTTTTTTTTTTTCTTTTATGGTTCAAGTTAGATTTTATTCCTCTTTTATGTATTTATAGATATAAGCATGGAAATAATTCATTCCTATAAATACATCTGTGTGACGGGAAGAACTTTTTTCTGTTTTATTTTTAAATTTTATTTTTTAAAATTTTGAAATTTAATTTTATTTATTTTTTTATACAGCACGTTATTATTAGTTATGTATTTTATGCATATACATGTACACAGGTCAATCCCAAACTCCCAACTCATCCCACCACCAACACCCCATGGCTTCCCACACTTGATGTCCATACGTTTGTTCTCTACCTCTGTGTCTCTATTTCTTCCCTGCAAACCAGTTCATCTGTACCATTTGTAGGCTCCACATATATGCATTCATATTCAATATTTGTTTTCCTTTCTGACTTCCTTCATTCTGTATGACAGTCTCTCGATCCATCGATGTCTCTACAAATGACCCAGTTTCATTCCTTTTTATGGCCGAGTAATATTCCATTTCATATATGTACCACATCTTTATCCATTCATCTGTCTGTGGGCATTTAGGTTGCTTCCATTACCTGGCTACTGTAAATAGTGCTGCAATGAACATTGTGGTGAATGTGGCTTTTTGATTTACGGTTTTCTCTGGGTATATGCCCGGGAGTGGGATTGCTGGATCCAATGGTAATTCTATTTCTAGTTTTTTTAAGGAAACTCCATACTGTTCTCCATAGTGACTGTATCAATTTACATTCCCACCAATAGTGGAAGAGGGCTCCTTTTGTCCACACCCTCCCCAGAATTGGTTGTTTGTAGACTTTTTGATGATGCCGATTCTAACAGGTGTGAGGTGAAACCTCATTGTAGTTTTGATTTGCATTTCTCTGATAATTAGTGCTGTTGAGCAGCTTTTCATGTGCGTCTTGGCCATCTCTGTGTCTCCTTTGAAGAAACGTCTCTTTAGATCTTCTGCCCATTTTTTTGGGTTGTTTGTTTTTTTAATATTAAGCTGCATGAGCTGTTTATATATATTGGAGATTAAACCTCTGTCCATTGATTCGTCTGCAACGATTTTCGACCATTCTGAGGGATGCCTTTTTCCATTCCCGTGTTTTTTTAACAAAAAAGGAAAGAAAGGAAAAGAAGCAGAACACTAATGTGCGTAAAATATGCCTTTTGAAATGGTCGTTTTGAAATATGGACGTCCTTTGAATTTTTTGGTCGATATGTGACCCCAGGATTTGTTTTCAGGGCAGGTGTCATTTACAGGCCTGCAATGATTTTGAATATCAACTGACCATTAGCGTTGGGATTAAAGCTGCTGTTGTGTGAAACGGCCACAAGGTGGCAGCAGTTCACCCTTACCAAATCTGGTTACTAGGGCAAGAGAGCCTCAGTGGAAGTGGTGTTCTAGATTGGAGTTTAGAATGGAATGTGCCAGGAGAAAGCCCCTCACGTTTGTCTCACTACTTCTTGTTCGTGTTTTTAATTTAATTTTTTATTTTTTCTTACAGCAAGTTTGATTACAATGTTTGGCTTGTTGTAGGTGTGGAAGATGTGGTTCTTTTACACATATACACATGTCTGTTCTTCCTGGGATCCTTTTCCCATGTACGTTATGACAGAATGTTGAGTAGTCCTCTCTTGGTATTCTGTAGGTCTTTGGTGATTATATATGTCACCTGTGTTTGTAGATGTCTGTTAACCCCGATATCGTAATGAAACCAATCCTCACACCTTTCCTTTGGTGAACCATAAGTTTGTTTAATGAATCTGTGATTGCCCTTCTCCGTGGAAATATCTGCCCTGGTATCCATTTTTAGGTAACACCTATAAGTGATATGATATGATATGTGTCTTTCACTTTCTGACTTACTACAAGTCACGTGATTACTTCTAGACTCATCTACGGTGCTGCAAATGGCATTGTGTCCTTTTTTCCCTTGGCTTCTCTTCTGCCTTAGCGGGGTCCATTTTCAACAATGTGATTCCCTGAGGGTTGTGGATTAGCTGACCTGGGCAGCCTTACCCTGCCGGCCCGCCCTCCCCAGGTGTGCCTCGTTGAGGTCAATATAAACAGCGCTCCAGGCAGCAATAGCCCCTGAAGCTGTGCCTGACTCCATATTCTCTGCCCCGTCAGCAGTCTCGGGGCTGTGCTGGTGGGAGGGAGTGAGGGGCCACAGCTTTGTGGGTGGCCCGGTGTGAGTGGGGTTCTGCTGGCCTTTCTGCAGGAGTTGCCAGGCTGCCGCCTGTAAAGAAGAGGTTGTGTCACCCATACCTTCCGCTGGAATTTCTCTCCGGACAGAGGTGAGGAAGGAAAAAAGCAGTGGGGGCCGGGACAGGAGGGGTATCTCAGGCAGGGCAATGGAAAGCTTCTGGAAGAGCGCCCGGGGCCAGGACCACCCTGGCTGGCCTGCAGGCACCAAGTTCGCCTGCGTGCTGTCGCTGGTGTGGCTCCACGGTCCTTCCTCTAGGCTTTCAAGCCCTTGTACATATTCAGGTGTTTTACCTGGAAAGGGTGGGAACAGTTCAGCAGCAGCTGGCCTGGGGCTCAGCTCACGTTTACTCAGAGATGCCTCGGCACGGTCCCCCAGCTTTGCAATGAGGACGCTCCTTGCGTGGGGGGTGGGTTGATGGCTGTATGGGAGATGGTTCCCCACCTCTGACCAATTTCAGAATTGTTTACCACTGGAGCAAGTGCCCTGATAGGGTTTTCCTCTGTATAACTCGTGGGTTCAGGTTTTCTTTTCTTTTATGGTTCAAGTTAGATTTTATTCCTCTTTTATGTATTTATAGATATAAGCATGGAAATAATTCATTCCTATAAATACATCTGTGTGACGGGAAGAACTTTTTTCTGTTTTATTTTAAATTTTATTTTTTAAAATTTTGAAATTTAATTTTATTTATTTTTTTATATAGCACGTTATTATTAGTTATGTATTTTATGCATATACATGTACACAGGTCAATCCCAAACTCCCAACTCATCCCACCACCACCACCCCATGGCTTCCCACACTTGGTGTCCATACGTTTGTTCTCTACCTCTGTGTCTCTATTTCTGCCCTGCAAACCAGTTCATCTGTACCATTTGTAGGCTCCACATATATGCATTAATATACAATATTTGTTTTCCTCTTTCTGACTTACTTCATTCTGTATGACAGTCTCTCGATCCATCGATGTCTCTACAAATGACCCAGTTTCATTCCTTTTTATGGCCGAGTAATATTCCATTTCATATATGTACCACATCTTTATCCATTCATCTGTCTGTGGGCATTTAGGTTGCTTCCATTACCTGGCTATTGTAAATAGTGCTGCAATGAACATTGTGGTGAATGTGCCTTTTTGATGTACGGTTTTCTCTGGGTATATGCCCAGAAGTGGGATTGCTGGATCAGATGGTAATTCTATTTCTAGTTTTTTTAAGGAAACTCCATACTGTTCTCCATAGTGACTGTATCAATTTACATTCCCACCAATAGTGGAAGAGGGCTCCTTTTGTCCACACCCTCCCCAGAATTGGTTGTTTGTAGATTTTCTGATGATGCCGATTCTAACAGGTGTGAGGTGAAACCTCATTGTAGTTTTGATTTGCATTTCTCTGATAATTAGTGCTGTTGAGCAGCTTTTCATGTGCGTCTTGGCCATCTCTGTGTCTCCTTTGAGGAAACGTCTCTTTAGATCTTCTGCCCATTTTTTAGGGTTGTTTGTTTTTTTTAATATTAAGCTGCATGAGCTGTTTATATATATTGGAGATTAAACCTCTGTCCATTGATTCGTCTGCAATGATTTTCGCCCATTCTGAGGGATGCCTTTTTCCATTCCCGTGTTTTTTGAACAAAAAAGGAAAGAAAGGAAAAGAAGCAGAACACTAATGTGCGTAAAATATGCCTTTTGAAACGGTCGTTTTGAAATATGGACGTCCTTTGAATATTTTGGTCGATATGTGACCCCAGGATTTGTTTTCAGGGCAGGTGTCATTTACAGGCCTGCAATGATTTTGAATATCAACTGACCATTAGCGTTGGGATTAAAGCTGCTGTTGTGTGAAACGGCCACAAGGTGGCAGCAGTTCACCCTTACCAAATCTGGTTACTAGGGCAAGAGAGCCTCAGTGGAAGTGGTGTTCTAGATTGGAGTTTAGAATGGAATGTGCCAGGAGAAAGCCCCTCACGTTTGTCTCACTACTTCTTGTTCGTGTTTTTAATTTAATTTTTTATTTTTTCTTACAGCAAGTTTGATTACAATGTTTGGCTTGTTGTAGGTGTGGAAGATGTGGTTCTTTTACACATATACACATGTCTGTTCTTCCTGGGATCCTTTTCCCATGTACGTTATGACAGAATGTTGAGTAGTCCTCTCTTGGTATTCTGTAGGTCTTTGGTGATTATATATGTCACCTGTGTTTGTAGATGTCTGTTAACCCCGATATCGTAATGAAACCAATCCTCACACCTTTCCTTTGGTGAACCATAAGTTTGTTTAATGAATCTGTGATTGCCCTTTTCCGTGGAAATATCTGCCCTGGTATCCATTTTTAGGTAACACCTATAAGTGATATGATATGATATGTGTCTTTCACTTTCTGACTTACTACAAGTCACGTGATTACTTCTAGACTCATCTACGGTGCTGCAAATGGCATTGTGTCCTTTTTTCCCTTGGCTTCTCTTCTGCCTTAGCGGGGTCCATTTTCAACAATGTGATTCCCTGAGGGTTGTGGATTAGCTGACCTGGGCAGCCTTACCCTGCCGGCCCGCCCTCCCCAGGTGTGCCTCGTTGAGGTCAATATAAACAGCGCTCCAGGCAGCAATAGCCCCTGAAGCTGTGCCTGACTCCATATTCTCTGCCCCGTCAGCAGTCTCGGGGCTGTGCTGGTGGGAGGGAGTGAGGGGCCACAGCTTTGTGGGTGGCCCGGTGTGAGTGGGGTTCTGCTGGCCTTTCTGCAGGAGTTGCCAGGCTGCCGCCTGTAAAGAAGAGGTTGTGTCACCCATACCTTCCGCTGGAATTTCTCTCCGGACAGAGGTGAGGAAGGAAAAAAGCAGTGGGGGCCGGGACAGGAGGGGTATCTCAGGCAGGGCAATGGAAAGCTTCTGGAAGAGCGCCCGGGGCCAGGACCACCCTGGCTGGCCTGCAGGCACCAAGTTGGCCTGCGTGCTGTCGCTGGTGTGGCTCCACGGTCCTTCCTCTAGGCTTTCAAGCCCTTGTACATATTCAGGTGTTTTACCTGGAAAGGGTGGGAACAGTTCAGCAGCAGCTGGCCTGGGGCTCAGCTCACGTTTACTCAGAGATGCCTCGGCACGGTCCCCCAGCTTTGCAATGAGGACGCTCCTTGCGTGGGGGGTGGGTTGATGGCTGTATGGGAGATGGTTCCCCACCTCTGACCAATTTCAGAATTGTTTACCACTGGAGCAAGTGCCCTGATAGGGTTTTCCTCTGTATAACTCGTGGGTTCAGGTTTTCTTTTCTTTTATGGTTCAAGTTAGATTTTATTCCTCTTTTATGTATTTATAGATATAAGCATGGAAATAATTCATTCCTATAAATACATCTGTGTGACGGGAAGAACTTTTTTCTGTTTTATTTTAAATTTTATTTTTTAAAATTTTGAAATTTAATTTTATTTATTTTTTTATATAGCACGTTATTATTAGTTATGTATTTTATGCATATACATGTACACAGGTCAATCCCAAACTCCCAACTCATCCCACCACCACCACCCCATGGCTTCCCACACTTGGTGTCCATACGTTTGTTCTCTACCTCTGTGTCTCTATTTCTTCCCTGCAATCCAGTTCATCTGTACCATTTCTAGGCTCCACATATATGCATTAATATACAATATTTGTTTTCCTCTTTCTGACTTACTTCATTCTGTATGACAGTCTCTCGATCCATCGATGTCTCTACAAATGACCCAGTTTCATTCCTTTTTATGGCCGAGTAATATTCCATTTCATATATGTACCACATCTTTATCCATTCATCTGTCTGTGGGCATTTAGGTTGCTTCCATTACCTGGCTATTGTAAATAGTGCTGCAATGAACATTGTGGTGAATGTGCCTTTTTGATGTACGGTTTTCTCTGGGTATATGCCCAGAAGTGGGATTGCTGGATCAGATGGTAATTCTATTTCTAGTTTTTTTAAGGAAACTCCATACTGTTCTCCATAGTGACTGTATCAATTTACATTCCCACCAATAGTGGAAGAGGGCTCCTTTAGTCCACACCCTCCCCAGAATTGGTTGTTTGTAGATTTTCTGATGATGCCGATTCTAACAGGTGTGAGGTGAAACCTCATTGTAGTTTTGATTTGCATTTCTCTGATAATTAGTGCTGTTGAGCAGCTTTTCATGTGCGTCTTGGCCATCTCTGTGTCTCCTTTGAAGAAACGTCTCTTTAGATCTTCTGGCCATTTTTTTGGGTTGTTTGTTTTTTTTAATATTAAGCTGCATGAGCTGTTTATATATATTGGAGATTAAACCTCTGTCCATTGATTCGTCTGCAACGATTTTCGCCCATTCTGAGGGATGCCTTTTTCCATTCCCGTGTTTTTTGAACAAAAAAGGAAAGAAAGGAAAAGAAGCAGAACACTAATGTGCGTAAAATATGCCTTTTGAAACGGTCGTTTTGAAATATGGACGTCCTTTGAATATTTTGGTCGATATGTGACCCCAGGATTTGTTTTCAGGGCAGGTGTCATTTACAGGCCTGCAATGATTTTGAATATCAACTGACCATTAGCGTTGGGATTAAAGCTGCTGTTGTGTGAAACGGCCACAAGGTGGCAGCAGTTCACCCTTACCAAATCTGGTTACTAGGGCAAGAGAGCCTCAGTGGAAGTGGTGTTCTAGATTGGAGTTTAGAATGGAATGTGCCAGGAGAAAGCCCCTCACGTTTGTCTCACTACTTCTTGTTCGTGTTTTTAATTTAATTTTTTATTTTTTCTTACAGCAAGTTTGATTACAATGTTTGGCTTGTTGTAGGTGTGGAAGATGTGGTTCTTTTACACATATACACATGTCTGTTCTTCCTGGGATCCTTTTCCCATGTACGTTATGACAGAATGTTGAGTAGTCCTCTCTTGGTATTCTGTAGGTCTTTGGTGATTATATATGTCACCTGTGTTTGTAGATGTCTGTTAACCCTGATATCGTAATGAAACCAATCCTCACACCTTTCCTTTGGTGAACCATAAGTTTGTTTAATGAATCTGTGATTGCCCTTTTCCGTGGAAATATCTGCCCTGGTATCCATTTTTAGGTAACGCCTATAAGTGATATGATATGATATGTGTCTTTCACTTTCTGACTTACTACAAGTCACGTGATTACTTCTAGACTCATCTACGGTGCTGCAAATGGCATTGTGTCCTTTTTTCCCTTGGCTTCTCTTCTGCCTTAGCGGGGTCCATTTTCAACAATGTGATTCCCTGAGGGTTGTGGATTAGCTGACCTGGGCAGCCTTACTCTGCCGGCCCGCCCTCCCCAGGTGTGCCTCGTTGAGGTCAATATAAACAGCGCTCCAGGCAGCAATAGCCCCTGAAGCTGTGCCTGACTCCATATTCTCTGCCCCGTCAGCAGTCTCGGGGCTGTGCTGGTGGGAGGGAGTGAGGGGCCACAGCTTTGTGGGTGGCCCGGTGTGAGTGGGGTTCTGCTGGCCTTTCTGCAGGAGTTGCCAGGCTGCCGCCTGTAAAGAAGAGGTTGTGTCACCCATACCTTCCGCTGGAATTTCTCTCCGGACAGAGGTGAGGAAGGAAAAAAGCAGTGGGGGCCGGGACAGGAGGGGTATCTCAGGCAGGGCAATGGAAAGCTTCTGGAAGAGCGCCCGGGGCCAGGACCACCCTGGCTGGCCTGCAGGCACCAAGTTGGCCTGCGTGCTGTCGCTGGTGTGGCTCCACGGTCCTTCCTCTAGGCTTTCAAGCCCTTGTACATATTCAGGTGTTTTACCTGGAAAGGGTGGGAACAGTTCAGCAGCAGCTGGCCTGGGGCTCAGCTCACGTTTACTCAGAGATGCCTCGGCACGGTCCCCCAGCTTTGCAATGAGGACGCTCCTTGCGTGGGGGGTGGGTTGATGGCTGTATGGGAGATGGTTCCCCACCTCTGACCAATTTCAGAATTGTTTACCACTGGAGCAAGTGCCCTGATAGGGTTTTCCTCTGTATAACTCGTGGGTTCAGGTTTTCTTTTCTTTTATGGTTCAAGTTAGATTTTATTCCTCTTTTATGTATTTATAGATATAAGCATGGAAATAATTCATTCCTATAAATACATCTGTGTGACGGGAAGAACTTTTTTCTGTTTTATTTTAAATTTTATTTTTTAAAATTTTGAAATTTAATTTTATTTATTTTTTTATATAGCACGTTATTATTAGTTATGTATTTTATGCATATACATGTACACAGGTCAATCCCAAACTCCCAACTCATCCCACCACCACCACCCCATGGCTTCCCACACTTGGTGTCCATACGTTTGTTCTCTACCTCTGTGTCTCTATTTCTTCCCTGCAAACCAGTTCATCTGTACCATTTCTAGGCTCCACATATATGCATTAATATACAATATTTGTTTTCCTCTTTCTGACTTACTTCATTCTGTATGACAGTCTCTCGATCCATCGATGTCTCTACAAATGACCCAGTTTCATTCCTTTTTATGGCCGAGTAATATTCCATTTCATATATGTACCACATCTTTATCCATTCATCTGTCTGTGGGCATTTAGGTTGCTTCCATTACCTGGCTATTGTAAATAGTGCTGCAATGAACATTGTGGTGAATGTGCCTTTTTGATGTACGGTTTTCTCTGGGTATATGCCCAGAAGTGGGATTGCTGGATCAGATGGTAATTCTATTTCTAGTTTTTTTAAGGAAACTCCATACTGTTCTCCATAGTGACTGTATCAATTTACATTCCCACCAATAGTGGAAGAGGGCTCCTTTAGTCCACACCCTCCCCAGAATTGGTTGTTTGTAGATTTTCTGATGATGCCGATTCTAACAGGTGTGAGGTGAAACCTCATTGTAGTTTTGATTTGCATTTCTCTGATAATTAGTGCTGTTGAGCAGCTTTTCATGTGCGTCTTGGCCATCTCTGTGTCTCCTTTGAAGAAACGTCTCTTTAGATCTTCTGGCCATTTTTTTGGGTTGTTTGTTTTTTTTAATATTAAGCTGCATGAGCTGTTTATATATATTGGAGATTAAACCTCTGTCCATTGATTCGTCTGCAACGATTTTCGCCCATTCTGAGGGATGCCTTTTTCCATTCCCGTGTTTTTTGAACAAAAAAGGAAAGAAAGGAAAAGAAGCAGAACACTAATGTGCGTAAAATATGCCTTTTGAAACGGTCGTTTTGAAATATGGACGTCCTTTGAATATTTTGGTCGATATGTGACCCCAGGATTTGTTTTCAGGGCAGGTGTCATTTACAGGCCTGCAATGATTTTGAATATCAACTGACCATTAGCGTTGGGATTAAAGCTGCTGTTGTGTGAAACGGCCACAAGGTGGCAGCAGTTCACCCTTACCAAATCTGGTTACTAGGGCAAGAGAGCCTCAGTGGAAGTGGTGTTCTAGATTGGAGTTTAGAATGGAATGTGCCAGGAGAAAGCCCCTCACGTTTGTCTCACTACTTCTTGTTCGTGATTTTAATTTAATTTTTTATTTTTTCTTACAGCAAGTTTGATTACAATGTTTGGCTTGTTGTAGGTGTGGAAGATGTGGTTCTTTTACACATATACACATGTCTGTTCTTCCTGGGATCCTTTTCCCATGTACGTTATGACAGAATGTTGAGTAGTCCTCTCTTGGTATTCTGTAGGTCTTTGGTGATTATATATGTCACCTGTGTTTGTAGATGTCTGTTAACCCCGATATCGTAATGAAACCAATCCTCACACCTTTCCTTTGGTGAACCATAAGTTTGTTTAATGAATCTGTGATTGCCCTTTTCCGTGGAAATATCTGCCCTGGTATCCATTTTTAGGTAACACCTATAAGTGATATGATATGATATGTGTCTTTCACTTTCTGACTTACTACAAGTCACGTGATTACTTCTAGACTCATCTACGGTGCTGCAAATGGCATTGTGTCCTTTTTTCCCTTGGCTTCTCTTCTGCCTTAGCGGGGTCCATTTTCAACAATGTGATTCCCTGAGGGTTGTGGATTAGCTGACCTGGGCAGCCTTACCCTGCCGGCCCGCCCTCCCCAGGTGTGCCTCGTTGAGGTCAATATAAACAGCGCTCCAGGCAGCAATAGCCCCTGAAGCTGTGCCTGACTCCATATTCTCTGCCCCGTCAGCAGTCTCGGGGCTGTGCTGGTGGGAGGGAGTGAGGGGCCACAGCTTTGTGGGTGGCCCGGTGTGAGTGGGGTTCTGCTGGCCTTTCTGCAGGAGTTGCCAGGCTGCCGCCTGTAAAGAAGAGGTTGTGTCACCCATACCTTCCGCTGGAATTTCTCTCCGGACAGAGGTGAGGAAGGAAAAAAGCAGTGGGGGCCGGGACAGGAGGGGTATCTCAGGCAGGGCAATGGAAAGCTTCTGGAAGAGCGCCCGGGGCCAGGACCACCCTGGCTGGCCTGCAGGCACCAAGTTGGCCTGCGTGCTGTCGCTGGTGTGGCTCCACGGTCCTTCCTCTAGGCTTTCAAGCCCTTGTACATATTCAGGTGTTTTACCTGGAAAGGGTGGGAACAGTTCAGCAGCAGCTGGCCTGGGGCTCAGCTCACGTTTACTCAGAGATGCCTCGGCACGGTCCCCCAGCTTTGCAATGAGGACGCTCCTTGCGTGGGGGGTGGGTTGATGGCTGTATGGGAGATGGTTCCCCACCTCTGACCAATTTCAGAATTGTTTACCACTGGAGCAAGTGCCCTGATAGGGTTTTCCTCTGTATAACTCGTGGGTTCAGGTTTTCTTTTCTTTTATGGTTCAAGTTAGATTTTATTCCTCTTTTATGTATTTATAGATATAAGCATGGAAATAATTCATTCCTATAAATACATCTGTGTGACGGGAAGAACTTTTTTCTGTTTTATTTTAAATTTTATTTTTTAAAATTTTGAAATTTAATTTTATTTATTTTTTTATATAGCACGTTATTATTAGTTATGTATTTTATGCATATACATGTACACAGGTCAATCCCAAACTCCCAACTCATCCCACCACCACCACCCCATGGCTTCCCACACTTGGTGTCCATACGTTTGTTCTCTACCTCTGTGTCTCTATTTCTTCCCTGCAAACCAGTTCATCTGTACCATTTCTAGGCTCCACATATATGCATTAATATACAATATTTGTTTTCCTCTTTCTGACTTACTTCATTCTGTATGACAGTCTCTCGATCCATCGATGTCTCTACAAATGACCCAGTTTCATTCCTTTTTATGGCCGAGTAATATTCCATTTCATATATGTACCACATCTTTATCCATTCATCTGTCTGTGGGCATTTAGGTTGCTTCCATTACCTGGCTATTGTAAATAGTGCTGCAATGAACATTGTGGTGAATGTGCCTTTTTGATGTACGGTTTTCTCTGGGTATATGCCCAGAAGTGGGATTGCTGGATCAGATGGTAATTCTATTTCTAGTTTTTTTAAGGAAACTCCATACTGTTCTCCATAGTGACTGTATCAATTTACATTCCCACCAATAGTGGAAGAGGGCTCCTTTTGTCCACACCCTCCCCAGAATTGGTTGTTTGTAGATTTTCTGATGATGCCGATTCTAACAGGTGTGAGGTGAAACCTCATTGTAGTTTTGATTTGCATTTCTCTGATAATTAGTGCTGTTGAGCAGCTTTTCATGTGCGTCTTGGCCATCTCTGTGTCTCCTTTGAAGAAACGTCTCTTTAGATCTTCTGGCCATTTTTTGGGGTTGTTTGTTTTTTTTTAATATTAAGCTGCATGAGCTGTTTATATATATTGGAGATTAAACCTCTGTCCATTGATTCGTCTGCAACGATTTTCGCCCATTCTGAGGGATGCCTTTTTCCATTCCCGTGTTTTTTGAACAAAAAAGGAAAGAAAGGAAAAGAAGCAGAACACTAATGTGCGTAAAATATGCCTTTTGAAACGGTCGTTTTGAAATATGGACGTCCTTTGAATATTTTGGTCGATATGTGACCCCAGGATTTGTTTTCAGGGCAGGTGTCATTTACAGGCCTGCAATGATTTTGAATATCAACTGACCATTAGCGTTGGGATTAAAGCTGCTGTTGTGTGAAACGGCCACAAGGTGGCAGCAGTTCACCCTTACCAAATCTGGTTACTAGGGCAAGAGAGCCTCAGTGGAAGTGGTGTTCTAGATTGGAGTTTAGAATGGAATGTGCCAGGAGAAAGCCCCTCACGTTTGTCTCACTACTTCTTGTTCGTGATTTTAATTTAATTTTTTATTTTTTCTTACAGCAAGTTTGATTACAATGTTTGGCTTGTTGTAGGTGTGGAAGATGTGGTTCTTTTACACATATACACATGTCTGTTCTTCCTGGGATCCTTTTCCCATGTACGTTATGACAGAATGTTGAGTAGTCCTCTCTTGGTATTCTGTAGGTCTTTGGTGATTATATATGTCACCTGTGTTTGTAGATGTCTGTTAACCCCGATATCGTAATGAAACCAATCCTCACACCTTTCCTTTGGTGAACCATAAGTTTGTTTAATGAATCTGTGATTGCCCTTCTCCGTGGAAATATCTGCCCTGGTATCCATTTTTAGGTAACACCTATAAGTGATATGATATGATATGTGTCTTTCACTTTCTGACTTACTACAAGTCACGTGATTACTTCTAGACTCATCTACGGTGCTGCAAATGGCATTGTGTCCTTTTTTCCCTTGGCTTCTCTTCTGCCTTAGCGGGGTCCATTTTCAACAATGTGATTCCCTGAGGGTTGTGGATTAGCTGACCTGGGCAGCCTTACCCTGCCGGCCCGCCCTCCCCAGGTGTGCCTCGTTGAGGTCAATATAAACAGCGCTCCAGGCAGCAATAGCCCCTGAAGCTGTGCCTGACTCCATATTCTCTGCCCCGTCAGCAGTCTCGGGGCTGTGCTGGTGGGAGGGAGTGAGGGGCCACAGCTTTGTGGGTGGCCCGGTGTGAGTGGGGTTCTGCTGGCCTTTCTGCAGGAGTTGCCAGGCTGCCGCCTGTAAAGAAGAGGATGTGTCACCCATACCTTCCGCTGGAATTTCTCTCCGGACAGAGGTGAGGAAGGAAAAAAGCAGTGGGGGCCGGGACAGGAGGGGTATCTCAGGCAGGGCAATGGAAAGCTTCTGGAAGAGCGCCCGGGGCCAGGACCACCCTGGCTGGCCTGCAGGCACCAAGTTGGCCTGCGTGCTGTCGCTGGTGTGGCTCCACGGTCCTTCCTCTAGGCTTTCAAGCCCTTGTACATATTCAGGTGTTTTACCTGGAAAGGGTGGGAACAGTTCAGCAGCAGCTGGCCTGGGGCTCAGCTCACGTTTACTCAGAGATGCCTCGGCACGGTCCCCCAGCTTTGCAATGAGGACGCTCCTTGCGTGGGGGGTGGGTTGATGGCTGTATGGGAGATGGTTCCCCACCTCTGACCAATTTCAGAATTGTTTACCACTGGAGCAAGTGCCCTGATAGGGTTTTCCTCTGTATAACTCGTGGGTTCAGGTTTTCTTTTCTTTTATGGTTCAAGTTAGATTTTATTCCTCTTTTATGTATTTATAGATATAAGCATGGAAATAATTCATTCCTATAAATACATCTGTGTGACGGGAAGAACTTTTTTCTGTTTTATTTTAAATTTTATTTTTTAAAATTTTGAAATTTAATTTTATTTATTTTTTTTATATAGCACGTTATTATTAGTTATGTATTTTATGCATATACATGTACACAGGTCAATCCCAAACTCCCAACTCATCCCACCACCACCACCCCATGGCTTCCCACACTTGGTGTCCATACGTTTGTTCTCTACCTCTGTGTCTCTATTTCTTCCCTGCAAACCAGTTCATCTGTACCATTTCTAGGCTCCACATATATGCATTAATATACAATATTTGTTTTCCTCTTTCTGACTTACTTCATTCTGTATGACAGTCTCTCGATCCATCGATGTCTCTACAAATGACCCAGTTTCATTCCTTTTTATGGCCGAGTAATATTCCATTTCATATATGTACCACATCTTTATCCATTCATCTGTCTGTGGGCATTTAGGTTGCTTCCATTACCTGGCTATTGTAAATAGTGCTGCAATGAACATTGTGGTGAATGTGCCTTTTTGATGTACGGTTTTCTCTGGGTATATGCCCAGAAGTGGGATTGCTGGATCAGATGGTAATTCTATTTCTAGTTTTTTTAAGGAAACTCCATACTGTTCTCCATAGTGACTGTATCAATTTACATTCCCACCAATAGTGGAAGAGGGCTCCTTTTGTCCACACCCTCCCCAGAATTGGTTGTTTGTAGATTTTCTGATGATGCCGATTCTAACAGGTGTGAGGTGAAACCTCATTGTAGTTTTGATTTGCATTTCTCTGATAATTAGTGCTGTTGAGCAGCTTTTCATGTGCGTCTTGGCCATCTCTGTGTCTCCTTTGAAGAAACGTCTCTTTAGATCTTCTGGCCATGTTTTGGGGTTGTTTGTTTTTTTTTAATATTAAGCTGCATGAGCTGTTTATATATATTGGAGATTAAACCTCTGTCCATTGATTCGTCTGCAACGATTTTCGCCCATTCTGAGGGATGCCTTTTTCCATTCCCGTGTTTTTTGAACAAAAAAGGAAAGAAAGGAAAAGAAGCAGAACACTAATGTGCGTAAAATATGCCTTTTGAAACGGTCGTTTTGAAATATGGACGTCCTTTGAATATTTTGGTCGATATGTGACCCCAGGATTTGTTTTCAGGGCAGGTGTCATTTACAGGCCTGCAATGATTTTGAATATCAACTGACCATTAGCGTTGGGATTAAAGCTGCTGTTGTGTGAAACGGCCACAAGGTGGCAGCAGTTCACCCTTACCAAATCTGGTTACTAGGGCAAGAGAGCCTCAGTGGAAGTGGTGTTCTAGATTGGAGTTTAGAATGGAATGTGCCAGGAGAAAGCCCCTCACGTTTGTCTCACTACTTCTTGTTCGTGTTTTTAATTTAATTTTTTATTTTTTCTTACAGCAAGTTTGATTACAATGTTTGGCTTGTTGTAGGTGTGGAAGATGTGGTTCTTTTACACATATACACATGTCTGTTCTTCCTGGGATCCTTTTCCCATGTACGTTATGACAGAATGTTGAGTAGTCCTCTCTTGGTATTCTGTAGGTCTTTGGTGATTATATATGTCACCTGTGTTTGTAGATGTCTGTTAACCCCGATATCGTAATGAAACCAATCCTCACACCTTTCCTTTGGTGAACCATAAGTTTGTTTAATGAATCTGTGATTGCCCTTCTCCGTGGAAATATCTGCCCTGGTATCCATTTTTAGGTAACACCTATAAGTGATATGATATGATATGTGTCTTTCACTTTCTGACTTACTACAAGTCACGTGATTACTTCTAGACTCATCTACGGTGCTGCAAATGGCATTGTGTCCTTTTTTCCCTTGGCTTCTCTTCTGCCTTAGCGGGGTCCATTTTCAACAATGTGATTCCCTGAGGGTTGTGGATTAGCTGACCTGGGCAGCCTTACCCTGCCGGCCCGCCCTCCCCAGGTGTGCCTCGTTGAGGTCAATATAAACAGCGCTCCAGGCAGCAATAGCCCCTGAAGCTGTGCCTGACTCCATATTCTCTGCCCCGTCAGCAGTCTCGGGGCTGTGCTGGTGGGAGGGAGTGAGGGGCCACAGCTTTGTGGGTGGCCCGGTGTGAGTGGGGTTCTGCTGGCCTTTCTGCAGGAGTTGCCAGGCTGCCGCCTGTAAAGAAGAGGTTGTGTCACCCATACCTTCCGCTGGAATTTCTCTCCGGACAGAGGTGAGGAAGGAAAAAAGCAGTGGGGGCCGGGACAGGAGGGGTATCTCAGGCAGGGCAATGGAAAGCTTCTGGAAGAGCGCCCGGGGCCAGGACCACCCTGGCTGGCCTGCAGGCACCAAGTTGGCCTGCGTGCTGTCGCTGGTGTGGCTCCACGGTCCTTCCTCTAGGCTTTCAAGCCCTTGTACATATTCAGGTGTTTTACCTGGAAAGGGTGGGAACAGTTCAGCAGCAGCTGGCCTGGGGCTCAGCTCACGTTTACTCAGAGATGCCTCGGCACGGTCCCCCAGCTTTGCAATGAGGACGCTCCTTGCGTGGGGGGTGGGTTGATGGCTGTATGGGAGATGGTTCCCCACCTCTGACCAATTTCAGAATTGTTTACCACTGGAGCAAGTGCCCTGATAGGGTTTTCCTCTGTATAACTCGTGGGTTCAGGTTTTCTTTTCTTTTATGGTTCAAGTTAGATTTTATTCCTCTTTTATGTATTTATAGATATAAGCATGGAAATAATTCATTCCTATAAATACATCTGTGTGACGGGAAGAACTTTTTTCTGTTTTATTTTAAATTTTATTTTTTAAAATTTTGAAATTTAATTTTATTTATTTTTTTATATAGCACGTTATTATTAGTTATGTATTTTATGCATATACATGTACACAGGTCAATCCCAAACTCCCAACTCATCCCACCACCACCACCCCATGGCTTCCCACACTTGGTGTCCATACGTTTGTTCTCTACCTCTGTGTCTCTATTTCTTCCCTGCAAACCAGTTCATCTGTACCATTTCTAGGCTCCACATATATGCATTAATATACAATATTTGTTTTCCTCTTTCTGACTTACTTCATTCTGTATGACAGTCTCTCGATCCATCGATGTCTCTACAAATGACCCAGTTTCATTCCTTTTTATGGCCGAGTAATATTCCATTTCATATATGTACCACATCTTTATCCATTCATCTGTCTGTGGGCATTTAGGTTGCTTCCATTACCTGGCTATTGTAAATAGTGCTGCAATGAACATTGTGGTGAATGTGCCTTTTTGATGTACGGTTTTCTCTGGGTATATGCCCAGAAGTGGGATTGCTGGATCAGATGGTAATTCTATTTCTAGTTTTTTTAAGGAAACTCCATACTGTTCTCCATAGTGACTGTATCAATTTACATTCCCACCAATAGTGGAAGAGGGCTCCTTTTGTCCACACCCTCCCCAGAATTGGTTGTTTGTAGATTTTCTGATGATGCCGATTCTAACAGGTGTGAGGTGAAACCTCATTGTAGTTTTGATTTGCATTTCTCTGATAATTAGTGCTGTTGAGCAGCTTTTCATGTGCGTCTTGGCCATCTCTGTGTCTCCTTTGAAGAAACGTCTCTTTAGATCTTCTGGCCATGTTTTGGGGTTGTTTGTTTTTTTTTAATATTAAGCTGCATGAGCTGTTTATATATATTGGAGATTAAACCTCTGTCCATTGATTCGTCTGCAACGATTTTCGCCCATTCTGAGGGATGCCTTTTTCCATTCCCGTGTTTTTTGAACAAAAAAGGAAAGAAAGGAAAAGAAGCAGAACACTAATGTGCGTAAAATATGCCTTTTGAAACGGTCGTTTTGAAATATGGACGTCCTTTGAATATTTTGGTCGATATGTGACCCCAGGATTTGTTTTCAGGGCAGGTGTCATTTACAGGCCTGCAATGATTTTGAATATCAACTGACCATTAGCGTTGGGATTAAAGCTGCTGTTGTGTGAAACGGCCACAAGGTGGCAGCAGTTCACCCTTACCAAATCTGGTTACTAGGGCAAGAGAGCCTCAGTGGAAGTGGTGTTCTAGATTGGAGTTTAGAATGGAATGTGCCAGGAGAAAGCCCCTCACGTTTGTCTCACTACTTCTTGTTCGTGTTTTTAATTTAATTTTTTATTTTTTCTTACAGCAAGTTTGATTACAATGTTTGGCTTGTTGTAGGTGTGGAAGATGTGGTTCTTTTACACATATACACATGTCTGTTCTTCCTGGGATCCTTTTCCCATGTACGTTATGACAGAATGTTGAGTAGTCCTCTCTTGGTATTCTGTAGGTCTTTGGTGATTATATATGTCACCTGTGTTTGTAGATGTCTGTTAACCCCGATATCGTAATGAAACCAATCCTCACACCTTTCCTTTGGTGAACCATAAGTTTGTTTAATGAATCTGTGATTGCCCTTTTCCGTGGAAATATCTGCCCTGGTATCCATTTTTAGGTAACACCTATAAGTGATATGATATGATATGTGTCTTTCACTTTCTGACTTACTACAAGTCACGTGATTACTTCTAGACTCATCTACGGTGCTGCAAATGGCATTGTGTCCTTTTTTCCCTTGGCTTCTCTTCTGCCTTAGCGGGGTCCATTTTCAACAATGTGATTCCCTGAGGGTTGTGGATTAGCTGACCTGGGCAGCCTTACCCTGCCGGCCCGCCCTCCCCAGGTGTGCCTCGTTGAGGTCAATATAAACAGCGCTCCAGGCAGCAATAGCCCCTGAAGCTGTGCCTGACTCCATATTCTCTGCCCCGTCAGCAGTCTCGGGGCTGTGCTGGTGGGAGGGAGTGAGGGGCCACAGCTTTGTGGGTGGCCCGGTGTGAGTGGGGTTCTGCTGGCCTTTCTGCAGGAGTTGCCAGGCTGCCGCCTGTAAAGAAGAGGTTGTGTCACCCATACCTTCCGCTGGAATTTCTCTCCGGACAGAGGTGAGGAAGGAAAAAAGCAGTGGGGGCCGGGACAGGAGGGGTATCTCAGGCAGGGCAATGGAAAGCTTCTGGAAGAGCGCCCGGGGCCAGGACCACCCTGGCTGGCCTGCAGGCACCAAGTTGGCCTGCGTGCTGTCGCTGGTGTGGCTCCACGGTCCTTCCTCTAGGCTTTCAAGCCCTTGTACATATTCAGGTGTTTTACCTGGAAAGGGTGGGAACAGTTCAGCAGCAGCTGGCCTGGGGCTCAGCTCACGTTTACTCAGAGATGCCTCGGCACGGTCCCCCAGCTTTGCAATGAGGACGCTCCTTGCGTGGGGGGTGGGTTGATGGCTGTATGGGAGATGGTTCCCCACCTCTGACCAATTTCAGAATTGTTTACCACTGGAGCAAGTGCCCTGATAGGGTTTTCCTCTGTATAACTCGTGGGTTCAGGTTTTCTTTTCTTTTATGGTTCAAGTTAGATTTTATTCCTCTTTTATGTATTTATAGATATAAGCATGGAAATAATTCATTCCTATAAATACATCTGTGTGACGGGAAGAACTTTTTTCTGTTTTATTTTAAATTTTATTTTTTAAAATTTTGAAATTTAATTTTATTTATTTTTTTTATATAGCACGTTATTATTAGTTATGTATTTTATGCATATACATGTACACAGGTCAATCCCAAACTCCCAACTCATCCCACCACCACCACCCCATGGCTTCCCACACTTGGTGTCCATACGTTTGTTCTCTACCTCTGTGTCTCTATTTCTTCCCTGCAAACCAGTTCATCTGTACCATTTCTAGGCTCCACATATATGCATTAATATACAATATTTGTTTTCCTCTTTCTGACTTACTTCATTCTGTATGACAGTCTCTCGATCCATCGATGTCTCTACAAATGACCCAGTTTCATTCCTTTTTATGGCCGAGTAATATTCCATTTCATATATGTACCACATCTTTATCCATTCATCTGTCTGTGGGCATTTAGGTTGCTTCCATTACCTGGCTATTGTAAATAGTGCTGCAATGAACATTGTGGTGAATGTGCCTTTTTGATGTACGGTTTTCTCTGGGTATATGCCCAGAAGTGGGATTGCTGGATCAGATGGTAATTCTATTTCTAGTTTTTTTAAGGAAACTCCATACTGTTCTCCATAGTGACTGTATCAATTTACATTCCCACCAATAGTGGAAGAGGGCTCCTTTTGTCCACACCCTCCCCAGAATTGGTTGTTTGTAGATTTTCTGATGATGCCGATTCTAACAGGTGTGAGGTGAAACCTCATTGTAGTTTTGATTTGCATTTCTCTGATAATTAGTGCTGTTGAGCAGCTTTTCATGTGCGTCTTGGCCATCTCTGTGTCTCCTTTGAAGAAACGTCTCTTTAGATCTTCTGGCCATTTTTTGGGGTTGTTTGTTTTTTTTTAATATTAAGCTGCATGAGCTGTTTATATATATTGGAGATTAAACCTCTGTCCATTGATTCGTCTGCAACGATTTTCGCCCATTCTGAGGGATGCCTTTTTCCATTCCCGTGTTTTTTGAACAAAAAAGGAAAGAAAGGAAAAGAAGCAGAACACTAATGTGCGTAAAATATGCCTTTTGAAACGGTCGTTTTGAAATATGGACGTCCTTTGAATATTTTGGTCGATATGTGACCCCAGGATTTGTTTTCAGGGCAGGTGTCATTTACAGGCCTGCAATGATTTTGAATATCAACTGACCATTAGCGTTGGGATTAAAGCTGCTGTTGTGTGAAACGGCCACAAGGTGGCAGCAGTTCACCCTTACCAAATCTGGTTACTAGGGCAAGAGAGCCTCAGTGGAAGTGGTGTTCTAGATTGGAGTTTAGAATGGAATGTGCCAGGAGAAAGCCCCTCACGTTTGTCTCACTACTTCTTGTTCGTGATTTTAATTTAATTTTTTATTTTTTCTTACAGCAAGTTTGATTACAATGTTTGGCTTGTTGTAGGTGTGGAAGATGTGGTTCTTTTACACATATACACATGTCTGTTCTTCCTGGGATCCTTTTCCCATGTACGTTATGACAGAATGTTGAGTAGTCCTCTCTTGGTATTCTGTAGGTCTTTGGTGATTATATATGTCACCTGTGTTTGTAGATGTCTGTTAACCCCGATATCGTAATGAAACCAATCCTCACACCTTTCCTTTGGTGAACCATAAGTTTGTTTAATGAATCTGTGATTGCCCTTCTCCGTGGAAATATCTGCCCTGGTATCCATTTTTAGGTAACGCCTATAAGTGATATGATATGATATGTGTCTTTCACTTTCTGACTTACTACAAGTCACGTGATTACTTCTAGACTCATCTACGGTGCTGCAAATGGCATTGTGTCCTTTTTTCCCTTGGCTTCTCTTCTGCCTTAGCGGGGTCCATTTTCAACAATGTGATTCCCTGAGGGTTGTGGATTAGCTGACCTGGGCAGCCTTACCCTGCCGGCCCGCCCTCCCCAGGTGTGCCTCGTTGAGGTCAATATAAACAGCGCTCCAGGCAGCAATAGCCCCTGAAGCTGTGCCTGACTCCATATTCTCTGCCCCGTCAGCAGTCTCGGGGCTGTGCTGGTGGGAGGGAGTGAGGGGCCACAGCTTTGTGGGTGGCCCGGTGTGAGTGGGGTTCTGCTGGCCTTTCTGCAGGAGTTGCCAGGCTGCCGCCTGTAAAGAAGAGGATGTGTCACCCATACCTTCCGCTGGAATTTCTCTCCGGACAGAGGTGAGGAAGGAAAAAAGCAGTGGGGGCCGGGACAGGAGGGGTATCTCAGGCAGGGCAATGGAAAGCTTCTGGAAGAGCGCCCGGGGCCAGGACCACCCTGGCTGGCCTGCAGGCACCAAGTTGGCCTGCGTGCTGTCGCTGGTGTGGCTCCACGGTCCTTCCTCTAGGCTTTCAAGCCCTTGTACATATTCAGGTGTTTTACCTGGAAAGGGTGGGAACAGTTCAGCAGCAGCTGGCCTGGGGCTCAGCTCACGTTTACTCAGAGATGCCTCGGCACGGTCCCCCAGCTTTGCAATGAGGACGCTCCTTGCGTGGGGGGTGGGTTGATGGCTGTATGGGAGATGGTTCCCCACCTCTGACCAATTTCAGAATTGTTTACCACTGGAGCAAGTGCCCTGATAGGGTTTTCCTCTGTATAACTCGTGGGTTCAGGTTTTCTTTTCTTTTATGGTTCAAGTTAGATTTTATTCCTCTTTTATGTATTTATAGATATAAGCATGGAAATAATTCATTCCTATAAATACATCTGTGTGACGGGAAGAACTTTTTTCTGTTTTATTTTAAATTTTATTTTTTAAAATTTTGAAATTTAATTTTATTTATTTTTTTATATAGCACGTTATTATTAGTTATGTATTTTATGCATATACATGTACACAGGTCAATCCCAAACTCCCAACTCATCCCACCACCACCACCCCATGGCTTCCCACACTTGGTGTCCATACGTTTGTTCTCTACCTCTGTGTCTCTATTTCTTCCCTGCAAACCAGTTCATCTGTACCATTTCTAGGCTCCACATATATGCATTAATATACAATATTTGTTTTCCTCTTTCTGACTTACTTCATTCTGTATGACAGTCTCTCGATCCATCGATGTCTCTACAAATGACCCAGTTTCATTCCTTTTTATGGCCGAGTAATATTCCATTTCATATATGTACCACATCTTTATCCATTCATCTGTCTGTGGGCATTTAGGTTGCTTCCATTACCTGGCTATTGTAAATAGTGCTGCAATGAACATTGTGGTGAATGTGCCTTTTTGATGTACGGTTTTCTCTGGGTATATGCCCAGAAGTGGGATTGCTGGATCAGATGGTAATTCTATTTCTAGTTTTTTTAAGGAAACTCCATACTGTTCTCCATAGTGACTGTATCAATTTACATTCCCACCAATAGTGGAAGAGGGCTCCTTTTGTCCACACCCTCCCCAGAATTGGTTGTTTGTAGATTTTCTGATGATGCCGATTCTAACAGGTGTGAGGTGAAACCTCATTGTAGTTTTGATTTGCATTTCTCTGATAATTAGTGCTGTTGAGCAGCTTTTCATGTGCGTCTTGGCCATCTCTGTGTCTCCTTTGAAGAAACGTCTCTTTAGATCTTCTGGCCATGTTTTGGGGTTGTTTGTTTTTTTTTAATATTAAGCTGCATGAGCTGTTTATATATATTGGAGATTAAACCTCTGTCCATTGATTCGTCTGCAACGATTTTCGCCCATTCTGAGGGATGCCTTTTTCCATTCCCGTGTTTTTTGAACAAAAAAGGAAAGAAAGGAAAAGAAGCAGAACACTAATGTGCGTAAAATATGCCTTTTGAAACGGTCGTTTTGAAATATGGACGTCCTTTGAATATTTTGGTCGATATGTGACCCCAGGATTTGTTTTCAGGGCAGGTGTCATTTACAGGCCTGCAATGATTTTGAATATCAACTGACCATTAGCGTTGGGATTAAAGCTGCTGTTGTGTGAAACGGCCACAAGGTGGCAGCAGTTCACCCTTACCAAATCTGGTTACTAGGGCAAGAGAGCCTCAGTGGAAGTGGTGTTCTAGATTGGAGTTTAGAATGGAATGTGCCAGGAGAAAGCCCCTCACGTTTGTCTCACTACTTCTTGTTCGTGTTTTTAATTTAATTTTTTATTTTTTCTTACAGCAAGTTTGATTACAATGTTTGGCTTGTTGTAGGTGTGGAAGATGTGGTTCTTTTACACATATACACATGTCTGTTCTTCCTGGGATCCTTTTCCCATGTACGTTATGACAGAATGTTGAGTAGTCCTCTCTTGGTATTCTGTAGGTCTTTGGTGATTATATATGTCACCTGTGTTTGTAGATGTCTGTTAACCCCGATATCGTAATGAAACCAATCCTCACACCTTTCCTTTGGTGAACCATAAGTTTGTTTAATGAATCTGTGATTGCCCTTCTCCGTGGAAATATCTGCCCTGGTATCCATTTTTAGGTAACACCTATAAGTGATATGATATGATATGTGTCTTTCACTTTCTGACTTACTACAAGTCACGTGATTACTTCTAGACTCATCTACGGTGCTGCAAATGGCATTGTGTCCTTTTTTCCCTTGGCTTCTCTTCTGCCTTAGCGGGGTCCATTTTCAACAATGTGATTCCCTGAGGGTTGTGGATTAGCTGACCTGGGCAGCCTTACCCTGCCGGCCCGCCCTCCCCAGGTGTGCCTCGTTGAGGTCAATATAAACAGCGCTCCAGGCAGCAATAGCCCCTGAAGCTGTGCCTGACTCCATATTCTCTGCCCCGTCAGCAGTCTCGGGGCTGTGCTGGTGGGAGGGAGTGAGGGGCCACAGCTTTGTGGGTGGCCCGGTGTGAGTGGGGTTCTGCTGGCCTTTCTGCAGGAGTTGCCAGGCTGCCGCCTGTAAAGAAGAGGTTGTGTCACCCATACCTTCCGCTGGAATTTCTCTCCGGACAGAGGTGAGGAAGGAAAAAAGCAGTGGGGGCCGGGACAGGAGGGGTATCTCAGGCAGGGCAATGGAAAGCTTCTGGAAGAGCGCCCGGGGCCAGGACCACCCTGGCTGGCCTGCCCGCACCAAGTTGGCCTGCGTGCTGTCGCTGGTGTGGCTCCACGGTCCTTCCTCTAGGCTTTCAAGCCCTTGTACATATTCAGGTGTTTTACCTGGAAAGGGTGGGAACAGTTCAGCAGCAGCTGGCCTGGGGCTCAGCTCACGTTTACTCAGAGATGCCTCGGCACGGTCCCCCAGCTTTGCAATGAGGACGCTCCTTGCGTGGGGGGTGGGTTGATGGCTGTATGGGAGATGGTTCCCCACCTCTGACCAATTTCAGAATTGTTTACCACTGGAGCAAGTGCCCTGATAGGGTTTTCCTCTGTATAACTCGTGGGTTCAGGTTTTCTTTTCTTTTATGGTTCAAGTTAGATTTTATTCCTCTTTTATGTATTTATAGATATAAGCATGGAAATAATTCATTCCTATAAATACATCTGTGTGACGGGAAGAACTTTTTTCTGTTTTATTTTAAATTTTATTTTTTAAAATTTTGAAATTTAATTTTATTTATTTTTTTTATATAGCACGTTATTATTAGTTATGTATTTTATGCATATACATGTACACAGGTCAATCCCAAACTCCCAACTCATCCCACCACCACCACCCCATGGCTTCCCACACTTGGTGTCCATACGTTTGTTCTCTACCTCTGTGTCTCTATTTCTTCCCTGCAAACCAGTTCATCTGTACCATTTCTAGGCTCCACATATATGCATTAATATACAATATTTGTTTTCCTCTTTCTGACTTACTTCATTCTGTATGACAGTCTCTCGATCCATCGATGTCTCTACAAATGACCCAGTTTCATTCCTTTTTATGGCCGAGTAATATTCCATTTCATATATGTACCACATCTTTATCCATTCATCTGTCTGTGGGCATTTAGGTTGCTTCCATTACCTGGCTATTGTAAATAGTGCTGCAATGAACATTGTGGTGAATGTGCCTTTTTGATGTACGGTTTTCTCTGGGTATATGCCCAGAAGTGGGATTGCTGGATCAGATGGTAATTCTATTTCTAGTTTTTTTAAGGAAACTCCATACTGTTCTCCATAGTGACTGTATCAATTTACATTCCCACCAATAGTGGAAGAGGGCTCCTTTTGTCCACACCCTCCCCAGAATTGGTTGTTTGTAGATTTTCTGATGATGCCGATTCTAACAGGTGTGAGGTGAAACCTCATTGTAGTTTTGATTTGCATTTCTCTGATAATTAGTGCTGTTGAGCAGCTTTTCATGTGCGTCTTGGCCATCTCTGTGTCTCCTTTGAAGAAACGTCTCTTTAGATCTTCTGGCCATGTTTTGGGGTTGTTTGTTTTTTTTTAATATTAAGCTGCATGAGCTGTTTATATATATTGGAGATTAAACCTCTGTCCATTGATTCGTCTGCAACGATTTTCGCCCATTCTGAGGGATGCCTTTTTCCATTCCCGTGTTTTTTGAACAAAAAAGGAAAGAAAGGAAAAGAAGCAGAACACTAATGTGCGTAAAATATGCCTTTTGAAACGGTCGTTTTGAAATATGGACGTCCTTTGAATATTTTGGTCGATATGTGACCCCAGGATTTGTTTTCAGGGCAGGTGTCATTTACAGGCCTGCAATGATTTTGAATATCAACTGACCATTAGCGTTGGGATTAAAGCTGCTGTTGTGTGAAACGGCCACAAGGTGGCAGCAGTTCACCCTTACCAAATCTGGTTACTAGGGCAAGAGAGCCTCAGTGGAAGTGGTGTTCTAGATTGGAGTTTAGAATGGAATGTGCCAGGAGAAAGCCCCTCACGTTTGTCTCACTACTTCTTGTTCGTGTTTTTAATTTAATTTTTTATTTTTTCTTACAGCAAGTTTGATTACAATGTTTGGCTTGTTGTAGGTGTGGAAGATGTGGTTCTTTTACACATATACACATGTCTGTTCTTCCTGGGATCCTTTTCCCATGTACGTTATGACAGAATGTTGAGTAGTCCTCTCTTGGTATTCTGTAGGTCTTTGGTGATTATATATGTCACCTGTGTTTGTAGATGTCTGTTAACCCCGATATCGTAATGAAACCAATCCTCACACCTTTCCTTTGGTGAACCATAAGTTTGTTTAATGAATCTGTGATTGCCCTTTTCCGTGGAAATATCTGCCCTGGTATCCATTTTTAGGTAACACCTATAAGTGATATGATATGATATGTGTCTTTCACTTTCTGACTTACTACAAGTCACGTGATTACTTCTAGACTCATCTACGGTGCTGCAAATGGCATTGTGTCCTTTTTTCCCTTGGCTTCTCTTCTGCCTTAGCGGGGTCCATTTTCAACAATGTGATTCCCTGAGGGTTGTGGATTAGCTGACCTGGGCAGCCTTACCCTGCCGGCCCGCCCTCCCCAGGTGTGCCTCGTTGAGGTCAATATAAACAGCGCTCCAGGCAGCAATAGCCCCTGAAGCTGTGCCTGACTCCATATTCTCTGCCCCGTCAGCAGTCTCGGGGCTGTGCTGGTGGGAGGGAGTGAGGGGCCACAGCTTTGTGGGTGGCCCGGTGTGAGTGGGGTTCTGCTGGCCTTTCTGCAGGAGTTGCCAGGCTGCCGCCTGTAAAGAAGAGGTTGTGTCACCCATACCTTCCGCTGGAATTTCTCTCCGGACAGAGGTGAGGAAGGAAAAAAGCAGTGGGGGCCGGGACAGGAGGGGTATCTCAGGCAGGGCAATGGAAAGCTTCTGGAAGAGCGCCCGGGGCCAGGACCACCCTGGCTGGCCTGCAGGCACCAAGTTGGCCTGCGTGCTGTCGCTGGTGTGGCTCCACGGTCCTTCCTCTAGGCTTTCAAGCCCTTGTACATATTCAGGTGTTTTACCTGGAAAGGGTGGGAACAGTTCAGCAGCAGCTGGCCTGGGGCTCAGCTCACGTTTACTCAGAGATGCCTCGGCACGGTCCCCCAGCTTTGCAATGAGGACGCTCCTTGCGTGGGGGGTGGGTTGATGGCTGTATGGGAGATGGTTCCCCACCTCTGACCAATTTCAGAATTGTTTACCACTGGAGCAAGTGCCCTGATAGGGTTTTCCTCTGTATAACTCGTGGGTTCAGGTTTTCTTTTCTTTTATGGTTCAAGTTAGATTTTATTCCTCTTTTATGTATTTATAGATATAAGCATGGAAATAATTCATTCCTATAAATACATCTGTGTGACGGGAAGAACTTTTTTCTGTTTTATTTTAAATTTTATTTTTTAAAATTTTGAAATTTAATTTTATTTATTTTTTTTATATAGCACGTTATTATTAGTTATGTATTTTATGCATATACATGTACACAGGTCAATCCCAAACTCCCAACTCATCCCACCACCACCACCCCATGGCTTCCCACACTTGGTGTCCATACGTTTGTTCTCTACCTCTGTGTCTCTATTTCTTCCCTGCAAACCAGTTCATCTGTACCATTTCTAGGCTCCACATATATGCATTAATATACAATATTTGTTTTCCTCTTTCTGACTTACTTCATTCTGTATGACAGTCTCTCGATCCATCGATGTCTCTACAAATGACCCAGTTTCATTCCTTTTTATGGCCGAGTAATATTCCATTTCATATATGTACCACATCTTTATCCATTCATCTGTCTGTGGGCATTTAGGTTGCTTCCATTACCTGGCTATTGTAAATAGTGCTGCAATGAACATTGTGGTGAATGTGCCTTTTTGATGTACGGTTTTCTCTGGGTATATGCCCAGAAGTGGGATTGCTGGATCAGATGGTAATTCTATTTCTAGTTTTTTTAAGGAAACTCCATACTGTTCTCCATAGTGACTGTATCAATTTACATTCCCACCAATAGTGGAAGAGGGCTCCTTTTGTCCACACCCTCCCCAGAATTGGTTGTTTGTAGATTTTCTGATGATGCCGATTCTAACAGGTGTGAGGTGAAACCTCATTGTAGTTTTGATTTGCATTTCTCTGATAATTAGTGCTGTTGAGCAGCTTTTCATGTGCGTCTTGGCCATCTCTGTGTCTCCTTTGAAGAAACGTCTCTTTAGATCTTCTGGCCATGTTTTGGGGTTGTTTGTTTTTTTTTAATATTAAGCTGCATGAGCTGTTTATATATATTGGAGATTAAACCTCTGTCCATTGATTCGTCTGCAACGATTTTCGCCCATTCTGAGGGATGCCTTTTTCCATTCCCGTGTTTTTTGAACAAAAAAGGAAAGAAAGGAAAAGAAGCAGAACACTAATGTGCGTAAAATATGCCTTTTGAAACGGTCGTTTTGAAATATGGACGTCCTTTGAATATTTTGGTCGATATGTGACCCCAGGATTTGTTTTCAGGGCAGGTGTCATTTACAGGCCTGCAATGATTTTGAATATCAACTGACCATTAGCGTTGGGATTAAAGCTGCTGTTGTGTGAAACGGCCACAAGGTGGCAGCAGTTCACCCTTACCAAATCTGGTTACTAGGGCAAGAGAGCCTCAGTGGAAGTGGTGTTCTAGATTGGAGTTTAGAATGGAATGTGCTAGGAGAAAGCCCCTCACGTTTGTCTCACTACTTCTTGTTCGTGTTTTTAATTTAATTTTTTATTTTTTCTTACAGCAAGTTTGATTACAATGTTTGGCTTGTTGTAGGTGTGGAAGATGTGGTTCTTTTACACATATACACATGTCTGTTCTTCCTGGGATCCTTTTCCCATGTACGTTATGACAGAATGTTGAGTAGTCCTCTCTTGGTATTCTGTAGGTCTTTGGTGATTATATATGTCACCTGTGTTTGTAGATGTCTGTTAACCCCGATATCGTAATGAAACCAATCCTCACACCTTTCCTTTGGTGAACCATAAGTTTGTTTAATGAATCTGTGATTGCCCTTCTCCGTGGAAATATCTGCCCTGGTATCCATTTTTAGGTAACGCCTATAAGTGATATGATATGATATGTGTCTTTCACTTTCTGACTTACTACAAGTCACGTGATTACTTCTAGACTCATCTACGGTGCTGCAAATGGCATTGTGTCCTTTTTTCCCTTGGCTTCTCTTCTGCCTTAGCGGGGTCCATTTTCAACAATGTGATTCCCTGAGGGTTGTGGATTAGCTGACCTGGGCAGCCTTACCCTGCCGGCCCGCCCTCCCCAGGTGTGCCTCGTTGAGGTCAATATAAACAGCGCTCCAGGCAGCAATAGCCCCTGAAGCTGTGCCTGACTCCATATTCTCTGCCCCGTCAGCAGTCTCGGGGCTGTGCTGGTGGGAGGGAGTGAGGGGCCACAGCTTTGTGGGTGGCCCGGTGTGAGTGGGGTTCTGCTGGCCTTTCTGCAGGAGTTGCCAGGCTGCCGCCTGTAAAGAAGAGGTTGTGTCACCCATACCTTCCGCTGGAATTTCTCTCCGGACAGAGGTGAGGAAGGAAAAAAGCAGTGGGGGCCGGGACAGGAGGGGTATCTCAGGCAGGGCAATGGAAAGCTTCTGGAAGAGCGCCCGGGGCCAGGACCACCCTGGCTGGCCTGCAGGCACCAAGTTGGCCTGCGTGCTGTCGCTGGTGTGGCTCCACGGTCCTTCCTCTAGGCTTTCAAGCCCTTGTACATATTCAGGTGTTTTACCTGGAAAGGGTGGGAACAGTTCAGCAGCAGCTGGCCTGGGGCTCAGCTCACGTTTACTCAGAGATGCCTCGGCACGGTCCCCCAGCTTTGCAATGAGGACGCTCCTTGCGTGGGGGGTGGGTTGATGGCTGTATGGGAGATGGTTCCCCACCTCTGACCAATTTCAGAATTGTTTACCACTGGAGCAAGTGCCCTGATAGGGTTTTCCTCTGTATAACTCGTGGGTTCAGGTTTTCTTTTCTTTTATGGTTCAAGTTAGATTTTATTCCTCTTTTATGTATTTATAGATATAAGCATGGAAATAATTCATTCCTATAAATACATCTGTGTGACGGGAAGAACATTTTTCTGTTTTATTTTAAATTTTATTTTTTAAAATTTTGAAATTTAATTTTATTTATTTTTTTTATATAGCACGTTATTATTAGTTATGTATTTTATGCATATACATGTACACAGGTCAATCCCAAACTCCCAACTCATCCCACCACCACCACCCCATGGCTTCCCACACTTGGTGTCCATACGTTTGTTCTCTACCTCTGTGTCTCTATTTCTTCCCTGCAAACCAGTTCATCTGTACCATTTCTAGGCTCCACATATATGCATTAATATACAATATTTGTTTTCCTCTTTCTGACTTACTTCATTCTGTATGACAGTCTCTCGATCCATCGATGTCTCTACAAATGACCCAGTTTCATTCCTTTTTATGGCCGAGTAATATTCCATTTCATATATGTACCACATCTTTATCCATTCATCTGTCTGTGGGCATTTAGGTTGCTTCCATTACCTGGCTATTGTAAATAGTGCTGCAATGAACATTGTGGTGAATGTGCCTTTTTGATGTACGGTTTTCTCTGGGTATATGCCCAGAAGTGGGATTGCTGGATCAGATGGTAATTCTATTTCTAGTTTTTTTAAGGAAACTCCATACTGTTCTCCATAGTGACTGTATCAATTTACATTCCCACCAATAGTGGAAGAGGGCTCCTTTTGTCCACACCCTGCCCAGAATTGGTTGTTTGTAGATTTTCTGATGATGCCGATTCTAACAGGTGTGAGGTGAAACCTCATTGTAGTTTTGATTTGCATTTCTCTGATAATTAGTGCTGTTGAGCAGCTTTTCATGTGCGTCTTGGCCATCTCTGTGTCTCCTTTGAAGAAACGTCTCTTTAGATCTTCTGGCCATGTTTTGGGGTTGTTTGTTTTTTTTTAATATTAAGCTGCATGAGCTGTTTATATATATTGGAGATTAAACCTCTGTCCATTGATTCGTCTGCAACGATTTTCGCCCATTCTGAGGGATGCCTTTTTCCATTCCCGTGTTTTTTGAACAAAAAAGGAAAGAAAGGAAAAGAAGCAGAACACTAATGTGCGTAAAATATGCCTTTTGAAACGGTCGTTTTGAAATATGGACGTCCTTTGAATATTTTGGTCGATATGTGACCCCAGGATTTGTTTTCAGGGCAGGTGTCATTTACAGGCCTGCAATGATTTTGAATATCAACTGACCATTAGCGTTGGGATTAAAGCTGCTGTTGTGTGAAACGGCCACAAGGTGGCAGCAGTTCACCCTTACCAAATCTGGTTACTAGGGCAAGAGAGCCTCAGTGGAAGTGGTGTTCTAGATTGGAGTTTAGAATGGAATGTGCCAGGAGAAAGCCCCTCACGTTTGTCTCACTACTTCTTGTTCGTGTTTTTAATTTAATTTTTTATTTTTTCTTACAGCAAGTTTGATTACAATGTTTGGCTTGTTGTAGGTGTGGAAGATGTGGTTCTTTTACACATATACACATGTCTGTTCTTCCTGGGATCCTTTTCCCATGTACGTTATGACAGAATGTTGAGTAGTCCTCTCTTGGTATTCTGTAGGTCTTTGGTGATTATATATGTCACCTGTGTTTGTAGATGTCTGTTAACCCCGATATCGTAATGAAACCAATCCTCACACCTTTCCTTTGGTGAACCATAAGTTTGTTTAATGAATCTGTGATTGCCCTTCTCCGTGGAAATATCTGCCCTGGTATCCATTTTTAGGTAACACCTATAAGTGATATGATATGATATGTGTCTTTCACTTTCTGACTTACTACAAGTCACGTGATTACTTCTAGACTCATCTACGGTGCTGCAAATGGCATTGTGTCCTTTTTTCCCTTGGCTTCTCTTCTGCCTTAGCGGGGTCCATTTTCAACAATGTGATTCCCTGAGGGTTGTGGATTAGCTGACCTGGGCAGCCTTACCCTGCCGGCCCGCCCTCCCCAGGTGTGCCTCGTTGAGGTCAATATAAACAGCGCTCCAGGCAGCAATAGCCCCTGAAGCTGTGCCTGACTCCATATTCTCTGCCCCGTCAGCAGTCTCGGGGCTGTGCTGGTGGGAGGGAGTGAGGGGCCACAGCTTTGTGGGTGGCCCGGTGTGAGTGGGGTTCTGCTGGCCTTTCTGCAGGAGTTGCCAGGCTGCCGCCTGTAAAGAAGAGGTTGTGTCACCCATACCTTCCGCTGGAATTTCTCTCCGGACAGAGGTGAGGAAGGAAAAAAGCAGTGGGGGCCGGGACAGGAGGGGTATCTCAGGCAGGGCAATGGAAAGCTTCTGGAAGAGCGCCCGGGGCCAGGACCACCCTGGCTGGCCTGCAGGCACCAAGTTGGCCTGCGTGCTGTCGCTGGTGTGGCTCCACGGTCCTTCCTCTAGGCTTTCAAGCCCTTGTACATATTCAGGTGTTTTACCTGGAAAGGGTGGGAACAGTTCAGCAGCAGCTGGCCTGGGGCTCAGCTCACGTTTACTCAGAGATGCCTCGGCACGGTCCCCCAGCTTTGCAATGAGGACGCTCCTTGCGTGGGGGGTGGGTTGATGGCTGTATGGGAGATGGTTCCCCACCTCTGACCAATTTCAGAATTGTTTACCACTGGAGCAAGTGCCCTGATAGGGTTTTCCTCTGTATAACTCGTGGGTTCAGGTTTTCTTTTCTTTTATGGTTCAAGTTAGATTTTATTCCTCTTTTATGTATTTATAGATATAAGCATGGAAATAATTCATTCCTATAAATACATCTGTGTGACGGGAAGAACTTTTTTCTGTTTTATTTTAAATTTTATTTTTTAAAATTTTGAAATTTAATTTTATTTATTTTTTTTATATAGCACGTTATTATTAGTTATGTATTTTATGCATATACATGTACACAGGTCAATCCCAAACTCCCAACTCATCCCACCACCACCACCCCATGGCTTCCCACACTTGGTGTCCATACGTTTGTTCTCTACCTCTGTGTCTCTATTTCTTCCCTGCAAACCAGTTCATCTGTACCATTTCTAGGCTCCACATATATGCATTAATATACAATATTTGTTTTCCTCTTTCTGACTTACTTCATTCTGTATGACAGTCTCTCGATCCATCGATGTCTCTACAAATGACCCAGTTTCATTCCTTTTTATGGCCGAGTAATATTCCATTTCATATATGTACCACATCTTTATCCATTCATCTGTCTGTGGGCATTTAGGTTGCTTCCATTACCTGGCTATTGTAAATAGTGCTGCAATGAACATTGTGGTGAATGTGCCTTTTTGATGTACGGTTTTCTCTGGGTATATGCCCAGAAGTGGGATTGCTGGATCAGATGGTAATTCTATTTCTAGTTTTTTTAAGGAAACTCCATACTGTTCTCCATAGTGACTGTATCAATTTACATTCCCACCAATAGTGGAAGAGGGCTCCTTTTGTCCACACCCTCCCCAGAATTGGTTGTTTGTAGATTTTCTGATGATGCCGATTCTAACAGGTGTGAGGTGAAACCTCATTGTAGTTTTGATTTGCATTTCTCTGATAATTAGTGCTGTTGAGCAGCTTTTCATGTGCGTCTTGGCCATCTCTGTGTCTCCTTTGAAGAAACGTCTCTTTAGATCTTCTGGCCATGTTTTGGGGTTGTTTGTTTTTTTTTAATATTAAGCTGCATGAGCTGTTTATATATATTGGAGATTAAACCTCTGTCCATTGATTCGTCTGCAACGATTTTCGCCCATTCTGAGGGATGCCTTTTTCCATTCCCGTGTTTTTTGAACAAAAAAGGAAAGAAAGGAAAAGAAGCAGAACACTAATGTGCGTAAAATATGCCTTTTGAAACGGTCGTTTTGAAATATGGACGTCCTTTGAATATTTTGGTCGATATGTGACCCCAGGATTTGTTTTCAGGGCAGGTGTCATTTACAGGCCTGCAATGATTTTGAATATCAACTGACCATTAGCGTTGGGATTAAAGCTGCTGTTGTGTGAAACGGCCACAAGGTGGCAGCAGTTCACCCTTACCAAATCTGGTTACTAGGGCAAGAGAGCCTCAGTGGAAGTGGTGTTCTAGATTGGAGTTTAGAATGGAATGTGCCAGGAGAAAGCCCCTCACGTTTGTCTCACTACTTCTTGTTCGTGTTTTTAATTTAATTTTTTATTTTTTCTTACAGCAAGTTTGATTACAATGTTTGGCTTGTTGTAGGTGTGGAAGATGTGGTTCTTTTACACATATACACATGTCTGTTCTTCCTGGGATCCTTTTCCCATGTACGTTATGACAGAATGTTGAGTAGTCCTCTCTTGGTATTCTGTAGGTCTTTGGTGATTATATATGTCACCTGTGTTTGTAGATGTCTGTTAACCCCGATATCGTAATGAAACCAATCCTCACACCTTTCCTTTGGTGAACCATAAGTTTGTTTAATGAATCTGTGATTGCCCTTCTCCGTGGAAATATCTGCCCTGGTATCCATTTTTAGGTAACACCTATAAGTGATATGATATGATATGTGTCTTTCACTTTCTGACTTACTACAAGTCACGTGATTACTTCTAGACTCATCTACGGTGCTGCAAATGGCATTGTGTCCTTTTTTCCCTTGGCTTCTCTTCTGCCTTAGCGGGGTCCATTTTCAACAATGTGATTCCCTGAGGGTTGTGGATTAGCTGACCTGGGCAGCCTTACCCTGCCGGCCCGCCCTCCCCAGGTGTGCCTCGTTGAGGTCAATATAAACAGCGCTCCAGGCAGCAATAGCCCCTGAAGCTGTGCCTGACTCCATATTCTCTGCCCCGTCAGCAGTCTCGGGGCTGTGCTGGTGGGAGGGAGTGAGGGGCCACAGCTTTGTGGGTGGCCCGGTGTGAGTGGGGTTCTGCTGGCCTTTCTGCAGGAGTTGCCAGGCTGCCGCCTGTAAAGAAGAGGTTGTGTCACCCATACCTTCCGCTGGAATTTCTCTCCGGACAGAGGTGAGGAAGGAAAAAAGCAGTGGGGGCCGGGACAGGAGGGGTATCTCAGGCAGGGCAATGGAAAGCTTCTGGAAGAGCGCCCGGGGCCAGGACCACCCTGGCTGGCCTGCCCGCACCAAGTTGGCCTGCGTGCTGTCGCTGGTGTGGCTCCACGGTCCTTCCTCTAGGCTTTCAAGCCCTTGTACATATTCAGGTGTTTTACCTGGAAAGGGTGGGAACAGTTCAGCAGCAGCTGGCCTGGGGCTCAGCTCACGTTTACTCAGAGATGCCTCGGCACGGTCCCCCAGCTTTGCAATGAGGACGCTCCTTGCGTGGGGGGTGGGTTGATGGCTGTATGGGAGATGGTTCCCCACCTCTGACCAATTTCAGAATTGTTTACCACTGGAGCAAGTGCCCTGATAGGGTTTTCCTCTGTATAACTCGTGGGTTCAGGTTTTCTTTTCTTTTATGGTTCAAGTTAGATTTTATTCCTCTTTTATGTATTTATAGATATAAGCATGGAAATAATTCATTCCTATAAATACATCTGTGTGACGGGAAGAACTTTTTTCTGTTTTATTTTAAATTTTATTTTTTAAAATTTTGAAATTTAATTTTATTTATTTTTTTTATATAGCACGTTATTATTAGTTATGTATTTTATGCATATACATGTACACAGGTCAATCCCAAACTCCCAACTCATCCCACCACCACCACCCCATGGCTTCCCACACTTGGTGTCCATACGTTTGTTCTCTACCTCTGTGTCTCTATTTCTTCCCTGCAAACCAGTTCATCTGTACCATTTCTAGGCTCCACATATATGCATTAATATACAATATTTGTTTTCCTCTTTCTGACTTACTTCATTCTGTATGACAGTCTCTCGATCCATCGATGTCTCTACAAATGACCCAGTTTCATTCCTTTTTATGGCCGAGTAATATTCCATTTCATATATGTACCACATCTTTATCCATTCATCTGTCTGTGGGCATTTAGGTTGCTTCCATTACCTGGCTATTGTAAATAGTGCTGCAATGAACATTGTGGTGAATGTGCCTTTTTGATGTACGGTTTTCTCTGGGTATATGCCCAGAAGTGGGATTGCTGGATCAGATGGTAATTCTATTTCTAGTTTTTTTAAGGAAACTCCATACTGTTCTCCATAGTGACTGTATCAATTTACATTCCCACCAATAGTGGAAGAGGGCTCCTTTTGTCCACACCCTCCCCAGAATTGGTTGTTTGTAGATTTTCTGATGATGCCGATTCTAACAGGTGTGAGGTGAAACCTCATTGTAGTTTTGATTTGCATTTCTCTGATAATTAGTGCTGTTGAGCAGCTTTTCATGTGCGTCTTGGCCATCTCTGTGTCTCCTTTGAAGAAACGTCTCTTTAGATCTTCTGGCCATGTTTTGGGGTTGTTTGTTTTTTTTTAATATTAAGCTGCATGAGCTGTTTATATATATTGGAGATTAAACCTCTGTCCATTGATTCGTCTGCAACGATTTTCGCCCATTCTGAGGGATGCCTTTTTCCATTCCCGTGTTTTTTGAACAAAAAAGGAAAGAAAGGAAAAGAAGCAGAACACTAATGTGCGTAAAATATGCCTTTTGAAACGGTCGTTTTGAAATATGGACGTCCTTTGAATATTTTGGTCGATATGTGACCCCAGGATTTGTTTTCAGGGCAGGTGTCATTTACAGGCCTGCAATGATTTTGAATATCAACTGACCATTAGCGTTGGGATTAAAGCTGCTGTTGTGTGAAACGGCCACAAGGTGGCAGCAGTTCACCCTTACCAAATCTGGTTACTAGGGCAAGAGAGCCTCAGTGGAAGTGGTGTTCTAGATTGGAGTTTAGAATGGAATGTGCCAGGAGAAAGCCCCTCACGTTTGTCTCACTACTTCTTGTTCGTGTTTTTAATTTAATTTTTTATTTTTTCTTACAGCAAGTTTGATTACAATGTTTGGCTTGTTGTAGGTGTGGAAGATGTGGTTCTTTTACACATATACACATGTCTGTTCTTCCTGGGATCCTTTTCCCATGTACGTTATGACAGAATGTTGAGTAGTCCTCTCTTGGTATTCTGTAGGTCTTTGGTGATTATATATGTCACCTGTGTTTGTAGATGTCTGTTAACCCCGATATCGTAATGAAACCAATCCTCACACCTTTCCTTTGGTGAACCATAAGTTTGTTTAATGAATCTGTGATTGCCCTTCTCCGTGGAAATATCTGCCCTGGTATCCATTTTTAGGTAACGCCTATAAGTGATATGATATGATATGTGTCTTTCACTTTCTGACTTACTACAAGTCACGTGATTACTTCTAGACTCATCTACGGTGCTGCAAATGGCATTGTGTCCTTTTTTCCCTTGGCTTCTCTTCTGCCTTAGCGGGGTCCATTTTCAACAATGTGATTCCCTGAGGGTTGTGGATTAGCTGACCTGGGCAGCCTTACCCTGCCGGCCCGCCCTCCCCAGGTGTGCCTCGTTGAGGTCAATATAAACAGCGCTCCAGGCAGCAATAGCCCCTGAAGCTGTGCCTGACTCCATATTCTCTGCCCCGTCAGCAGTCTCGGGGCTGTGCTGGTGGGAGGGAGTGAGGGGCCACAGCTTTGTGGGTGGCCCGGTGTGAGTGGGGTTCTGCTGGCCTTTCTGCAGGAGTTGCCAGGCTGCCGCCTGTAAAGAAGAGGTTGTGTCACCCATACCTTCCGCTGGAATTTCTCTCCGGACAGAGGTGAGGAAGGAAAAAAGCAGTGGGGGCCGGGACAGGAGGGGTATCTCAGGCAGGGCAATGGAAAGCTTCTGGAAGAGCGCCCGGGGCCAGGACCACCCTGGCTGGCCTGCAGGCACCAAGTTGGCCTGCGTGCTGTCGCTGGTGTGGCTCCACGGTCCTTCCTCTAGGCTTTCAAGCCCTTGTACATATTCAGGTGTTTTACCTGGAAAGGGTGGGAACAGTTCAGCAGCAGCTGGCCTGGGGCTCAGCTCACGTTTACTCAGAGATGCCTCGGCACGGTCCCCCAGCTTTGCAATGAGGACGCTCCTTGCGTCGGGGGTGGGTTGATGGCTGTATGGGAGATGGTTCCCCACCTCTGACCAATTTCAGAATTGTTTACCACTGGAGCAAGTGCCCTGATAGGGTTTTCCTCTGTATAACTCGTGGGTTCAGGTTTTCTTTTCTTTTATGGTTCAAGTTAGATTTTATTCCTCTTTTATGTATTTATAGATATAAGCATGGAAATAATTCATTCCTATAAATACATCTGTGTGACGGGAAGAACTTTTTTCTGTTTTATTTTAAATTTTATTTTTTAAAATTTTGAAATTTAATTTTATTTATTTTTTTTATATAGCACGTTATTATTAGTTATGTATTTTAGGCATATACATGTACACAGGTCAATCCCAAACTCCCAACTCATCCCACCACCACCACCCCATGGCTTCCCACACTTGGTGTCCATACGTTTGTTCTCTACCTCTGTGTCTCTATTTCTTCCCTGCAAACCAGTTCATCTGTACCATTTCTAGGCTCCACATATATGCATTAATATACAATATTTGTTTTCCTCTTTCTGACTTACTTCATTCTGTATGACAGTCTCTCGATCCATCGATGTCTCTACAAATGACCCAGTTTCATTCCTTTTTATGGCCGAGTAATATTCCATTTCATATATGTACCACATCTTTATCCATTCATCTGTCTGTGGGCATTTAGGTTGCTTCCATTACCTGGCTATTGTAAATAGTGCTGCAATGAACATTGTGGTGAATGTGCCTTTTTGATGTACGGTTTTCTCTGGGTATATGCCCAGAAGTGGGATTGCTGGATCAGATGGTAATTCTATTTCTAGTTTTTTTAAGGAAACTCCATACTGTTCTCCATAGTGACTGTATCAATTTACATTCCCACCAATAGTGGAAGAGGGCTCCTTTTGTCCACACCCTCCCCAGAATTGGTTGTTTGTAGATTTTCTGATGATGCCGATTCTAACAGGTGTGAGGTGAAACCTCATTGTAGTTTTGATTTGCATTTCTCTGATAATTAGTGCTGTTGAGCAGCTTTTCATGTGCGTCTTGGCCATCTCTGTGTCTCCTTTGAAGAAACGTCTCTTTAGATCTTCTGGCCATTTTTTGGGGTTGTTTGTTTTTTTTTAATATTAAGCTGCATGAGCTGTTTATATATATTGGAGATTAAACCTCTGTCCATTGATTCGTCTGCAACGATTTTCGCCCATTCTGAGGGATGCCTTTTTCCATTCCCGTGTTTTTTGAACAAAAAAGGAAAGAAAGGAAAAGAAGCAGAACACTAATGTGCGTAAAATATGCCTTTTGAAACGGTCGTTTTGAAATATGGACGTCCTTTGAATATTTTGGTCGATATGTGACCCCAGGATTTGTTTTCAGGGCAGGTGTCATTTACAGGCCTGCAATGATTTTGAATATCAACTGACCATTAGCGTTGGGATTAAAGCTGCTGTTGTGTGAAACGGCCACAAGGTGGCAGCAGTTCACCCTTACCAAATCTGGTTACTAGGGCAAGAGAGCCTCAGTGGAAGTGGTGTTCTAGATTGGAGTTTAGAATGGAATGTGCCAGGAGAAAGCCCCTCACGTTTGTCTCACTACTTCTTGTTCGTGTTTTTAATTTAATTTTTTATTTTTTCTTACAGCAAGTTTGATTACAATGTTTGGCTTGTTGTAGGTGTGGAAGATGTGGTTCTTTTACACATATACACATGTCTGTTCTTCCTGGGATCCTTTTCCCATGTACGTTATGACAGAATGTTGAGTAGTCCTCTCTTGGTATTCTGTAGGTCTTTGGTGATTATATATGTCACCTGTGTTTGTAGATGTCTGTTAACCCCGATATCGTAATGAAACCAATCCTCACACCTTTCCTTTGGTGAACCATAAGTTTGTTTAATGAATCTGTGATTGCCCTTCTCCGTGGAAATATCTGCCCTGGTATCCATTTTTAGGTAACGCCTATAAGTGATATGATATGATATGTGTCTTTCACTGTCTGACTTACTACAAGTCACGTGATTACTTCTAGACTCATCTACGGTGCTGCAAATGGCATTGTGTCCTTTTTTCCCTTGGCTTCTCTTCTGCCTTAGCGGGGTCCATTTTCAACAATGTGATTCCCTGAGGGTTGTGGATTAGCTGACCTGGGCAGCCTTACCCTGCCGGCCCGCCCTCCCCAGGTGTGCCTCGTTGAGGTCAATATAAACAGCGCTCCAGGCAGCAATAGCCCCTGAAGCTGTGCCTGACTCCATATTCTCTGCCCCGTCAGCAGTCTCGGGGCTGTGCTGGTGGGAGGGAGTGAGGGGCCACAGCTTTGTGGGTGGCCCGGTGTGAGTGGGGTTCTGCTGGCCTTTCTGCAGGAGTTGCCAGGCTGCCGCCTGTAAAGAAGAGGTTGTGTCACCCATACCTTCCGCTGGAATTTCTCTCCGGACAGAGGTGAGGAAGGAAAAAAGCAGTGGGGGCCGGGACAGGAGGGGTATCTCAGGCAGGGCAATGGAAAGCTTCTGGAAGAGCGCCCGGGGCCAGGACCACCCTGGCTGGCCTGCAGGCACCAAGTTGGCCTGCGTGCTGTCGCTGGTGTGGCTCCACGGTCCTTCCTCTAGGCTTTCAAGCCCTTGTACATATTCAGGTGTTTTACCTGGAAAGGGTGGGAACAGTTCAGCAGCAGCTGGCCTGGGGCTCAGCTCACGTTTACTCAGAGATGCCTCGGCACGGTCCCCCAGCTTTGCAATGAGGACGCTCCTTGCGTCGGGGGTGGGTTGATGGCTGTATGGGAGATGGTTCCCCACCTCTGACCAATTTCAGAATTGTTTACCACTGGAGCAAGTGCCCTGATAGGGTTTTCCTCTGTATAACTCGTGGGTTCAGGTTTTCTTTTCTTTTATGGTTCAAGTTAGATTTTATTCCTCTTTTATGTATTTATAGATATAAGCATGGAAATAATTCATTCCTATAAATACATCTGTGTGACGGGAAGAACTTTTTTCTGTTTTATTTTAAATTTTATTTTTTAAAATTTTGAAATTTAATTTTATTTATTTTTTTTATATAGCACGTTATTATTAGTTATGTATTTTAGGCATATACATGTACACAGGTCAATCCCAAACTCCCAACTCATCCCACCACCACCACCCCATGGCTTCCCACACTTGGTGTCCATACGTTTGTTCTCTACCTCTGTGTCTCTATTTCTTCCCTGCAAACCAGTTCATCTGTACCATTTCTAGGCTCCACATATATGCATTAATATACAATATTTGTTTTCCTCTTTCTGACTTACTTCATTCTGTATGACAGTCTCTCGATCCATCGATGTCTCTACAAATGACCCAGTTTCATTCCTTTTTATGGCCGAGTAATATTCCATTTCATATATGTACCACATCTTTATCCATTCATCTGTCTGTGGGCATTTAGGTTGCTTCCATTACCTGGCTATTGTAAATAGTGCTGCAATGAACATTGTGGTGAATGTGCCTTTTTGATGTACGGTTTTCTCTGGGTATATGCCCAGAAGTGGGATTGCTGGATCAGATGGTAATTCTATTTCTAGTTTTTTTAAGGAAACTCCATACTGTTCTCCATAGTGACTGTATCAATTTACATTCCCACCAATAGTGGAAGAGGGCTCCTTTTGTCCACACCCTCCCCAGAATTGGTTGTTTGTAGATTTTCTGATGATGCCGATTCTAACAGGTGTGAGGTGAAACCTCATTGTAGTTTTGATTTGCATTTCTCTGATAATTAGTGCTGTTGAGCAGCTTTTCATGTGCGTCTTGGCCATCTCTGTGTCTCCTTTGAAGAAACGTCTCTTTAGATCTTCTGGCCATGTTTTGGGGTTGTTTGTTTTTTTTTAATATTAAGCTGCATGAGCTGTTTATATATATTGGAGATTAAACCTCTGTCCATTGATTCGTCTGCAACGATTTTCGCCCATTCTGAGGGATGCCTTTTTCCATTCCCGTGTTTTTTGAACAAAAAAGGAAAGAAAGGAAAAGAAGCAGAACACTAATGTGCGTAAAATATGCCTTTTGAAACGGTCGTTTTGAAATATGGACGTCCTTTGAATATTTTGGTCGATATGTGACCCCAGGATTTGTTTTCAGGGCAGGTGTCATTTACAGGCCTGCAATGATTTTGAATATCAACTGACCATTAGCGTTGGGATTAAAGCTGCTGTTGTGTGAAACGGCCACAAGGTGGCAGCAGTTCACCCTTACCAAATCTGGTTACTAGGGCAAGAGAGCCTCAGTGGAAGTGGTGTTCTAGATTGGAGTTTAGAATGGAATGTGCCAGGAGAAAGCCCCTCACGTTTGTCTCACTACTTCTTGTTCGTGTTTTTAATTTAATTTTTTATTTTTTCTTACAGCAAGTTTGATTACAATGTTTGGCTTGTTGTAGGTGTGGAAGATGTGGTTCTTTTACACATATACACATGTCTGTTCTTCCTGGGATCCTTTTCCCATGTACGTTATGACAGAATGTTGAGTAGTCCTCTCTTGGTATTCTGTAGGTCTTTGGTGATTATATATGTCACCTGTGTTTGTAGATGTCTGTTAACCCCGATATCGTAATGAAACCAATCCTCACACCTTTCCTTTGGTGAACCATAAGTTTGTTTAATGAATCTGTGATTGCCCTTCTCCGTGGAAATATCTGCCCTGGTATCCATTTTTAGGTAACGCCTATAAGTGATATGATATGATATGTGTCTTTCACTGTCTGACTTACTACAAGTCACGTGATTACTTCTAGACTCATCTACGGTGCTGCAAATGGCATTGTGTCCTTTTTTCCCTTGGCTTCTCTTCTGCCTTAGCGGGGTCCATTTTCAACAATGTGATTCCCTGAGGGTTGTGGATTAGCTGACCTGGGCAGCCTTACCCTGCCGGCCCGCCCTCCCCAGGTGTGCCTCGTTGAGGTCAATATAAACAGCGCTCCAGGCAGCAATAGCCCCTGAAGCTGTGCCTGACTCCATATTCTCTGCCCCGTCAGCAGTCTCGGGGCTGTGCTGGTGGGAGGGAGTGAGGGGCCACAGCTTTGTGGGTGGCCCGGTGTGAGTGGGGTTCTGCTGGCCTTTCTGCAGGAGTTGCCAGGCTGCCGCCTGTAAAGAAGAGGTTGTGTCACCCATACCTTCCGCTGGAATTTCTCTCCGGACAGAGGTGAGGAAGGAAAAAAGCAGTGGGGGCCGGGACAGGAGGGGTATCTCAGGCAGGGCAATGGAAAGCTTCTGGAAGAGCGCCCGGGGCCAGGACCACCCTGGCTGGCCTGCAGGCACCAAGTTGGCCTGCGTGCTGTCGCTGGTGTGGCTCCACGGTCCTTCCTCTAGGCTTTCAAGCCCTTGTACATATTCAGGTGTTTTACCTGGAAAGGGTGGGAACAGTTCAGCAGCAGCTGGCCTGGGGCTCAGCTCACGTTTACTCAGAGATGCCTCGGCACGGTCCCCCAGCTTTGCAATGAGGACGCTCCTTGCGTCGGGGGTGGGTTGATGGCTGTATGGGAGATGGTTCCCCACCTCTGACCAATTTCAGAATTGTTTACCACTGGAGCAAGTGCCCTGATAGGGTTTTCCTCTGTATAACTCGTGGGTTCAGGTTTTCTTTTCTTTTATGGTTCAAGTTAGATTTTATTCCTCTTTTATGTATTTATAGATATAAGCATGGAAATAATTCATTCCTATAAATACATCTGTGTGACGGGAAGAACTTTTTTCTGTTTTATTTTAAATTTTATTTTTTAAAATTTTGAAATTTAATTTTATTTATTTTTTTTATATAGCACGTTATTATTAGTTATGTATTTTAGGCATATACATGTACACAGGTCAATCCCAAACTCCCAACTCATCCCACCACCACCACCCCATGGCTTCCCACACTTGGTGTCCATACGTTTGTTCTCTACCTCTGTGTCTCTATTTCTTCCCTGCAAACCAGTTCATCTGTACCATTTCTAGGCTCCACATATATGCATTAATATACAATATTTGTTTTCCTCTTTCTGACTTACTTCATTCTGTATGACAGTCTCTCGATCCATCGATGTCTCTACAAATGACCCAGTTTCATTCCTTTTTATGGCCGAGTAATATTCCATTTCATATATGTACCACATCTTTATCCATTCATCTGTCTGTGGGCATTTAGGTTGCTTCCATTACCTGGCTATTGTAAATAGTGCTGCAATGAACATTGTGGTGAATGTGCCTTTTTGATGTACGGTTTTCTCTGGGTATATGCCCAGAAGTGGGATTGCTGGATCAGATGGTAATTCTATTTCTAGTTTTTTTAAGGAAACTCCATACTGTTCTCCATAGTGACTGTATCAATTTACATTCCCACCAATAGTGGAAGAGGGCTCCTTTTGTCCACACCCTCCCCAGAATTGGTTGTTTGTAGATTTTCTGATGATGCCGATTCTAACAGGTGTGAGGTGAAACCTCATTGTAGTTTTGATTTGCATTTCTCTGATAATTAGTGCTGTTGAGCAGCTTTTCATGTGCGTCTTGGCCATCTCTGTGTCTCCTTTGAAGAAACGTCTCTTTAGATCTTCTGGCCATGTTTTGGGGTTGTTTGTTTTTTTTTAATATTAAGCTGCATGAGCTGTTTATATATATTGGAGATTAAACCTCTGTCCATTGATTCGTCTGCAACGATTTTCGCCCATTCTGAGGGATGCCTTTTTCCATTCCCGTGTTTTTTGAACAAAAAAGGAAAGAAAGGAAAAGAAGCAGAACACTAATGTGCGTAAAATATGCCTTTTGAAACGGTCGTTTTGAAATATGGACGTCCTTTGAATATTTTGGTCGATATGTGACCCCAGGATTTGTTTTCAGGGCAGGTGTCATTTACAGGCCTGCAATGATTTTGAATATCAACTGACCATTAGCGTTGGGATTAAAGCTGCTGTTGTGTGAAACGGCCACAAGGTGGCAGCAGTTCACCCTTACCAAATCTGGTTACTAGGGCAAGAGAGCCTCAGTGGAAGTGGTGTTCTAGATTGGAGTTTAGAATGGAATGTGCCAGGAGAAAGCCCCTCACGTTTGTCTCACTACTTCTTGTTCGTGTTTTTAATTTAATTTTTTATTTTTTCTTACAGCAAGTTTGATTACAATGTTTGGCTTGTTGTAGGTGTGGAAGATGTGGTTCTTTTACACATATACACATGTCTGTTCTTCCTGGGATCCTTTTCCCATGTACGTTATGACAGAATGTTGAGTAGTCCTCTCTTGGTATTCTGTAGGTCTTTGGTGATTATATATGTCACCTGTGTTTGTAGATGTCTGTTAACCCCGATATCGTAATGAAACCAATCCTCACACCTTTCCTTTGGTGAACCATAAGTTTGTTTAATGAATCTGTGATTGCCCTTCTCCGTGGAAATATCTGCCCTGGTATCCATTTTTAGGTAACGCCTATAAGTGATATGATATGATATGTGTCTTTCACTTTCTGACTTACTACAAGTCACGTGATTACTTCTAGACTCATCTACGGTGCTGCAAATGGCATTGTGTCCTTTTTTCCCTTGGCTTCTCTTCTGCCTTAGCGGGGTCCATTTTCAACAATGTGATTCCCTGAGGGTTGTGGATTAGCTGACCTGGGCAGCCTTACCCTGCCGGCCCGCCCTCCCCAGGTGTGCCTCGTTGAGGTCAATATAAACAGCGCTCCAGGCAGCAATAGCCCCTGAAGCTGTGCCTGACTCCATATTCTCTGCCCCGTCAGCAGTCTCGGGGCTGTGCTGGTGGGAGGGAGTGAGGGGCCACAGCTTTGTGGGTGGCCCGGTGTGAGTGGGGTTCTGCTGGCCTTTCTGCAGGAGTTGCCAGGCTGCCGCCTGTAAAGAAGAGGTTGTGTCACCCATACCTTCCGCTGGAATTTCTCTCCGGACAGAGGTGAGGAAGGAAAAAAGCAGTGGGGGCCGGGACAGGAGGGGTATCTCAGGCAGGGCAATGGAAAGCTTCTGGAAGAGCGCCCGGGGCCAGGACCACCCTGGCTGGCCTGCAGGCACCAAGTTGGCCTGCGTGCTGTCGCTGGTGTGGCTCCACGGTCCTTCCTCTAGGCTTTCAAGCCCTTGTACATATTCAGGTGTTTTACCTGGAAAGGGTGGGAACAGTTCAGCAGCAGCTGGCCTGGGGCTCAGCTCACGTTTACTCAGAGATGCCTCGGCACGGTCCCCCAGCTTTGCAATGAGGACGCTCCTTGCGTGGGGGGTGGGTTGATGGCTGTATGGGAGATGGTTCCCCACCTCTGACCAATTTCAGAATTGTTTACCACTGGAGCAAGTGCCCTGATAGGGTTTTCCTCTGTATAACTCGTGGGTTCAGGTTTTCTTTTCTTTTATGGTTCAAGTTAGATTTTATTCCTCTTTTATGTATTTATAGATATAAGCATGGAAATAATTCATTCCTATAAATACATCTGTGTGACGGGAAGAACATTTTTCTGTTTTATTTTAAATTTTATTTTTTAAAATTTTGAAATTTAATTTTATTTATTTTTTTTATATAGCACGTTATTATTAGTTATGTATTTTAGGCATATACATGTACACAGGTCAATCCCAAACTCCCAACTCATCCCACCACCACCACCCCATGGCTTCCCACACTTGGTGTCCATACGTTTGTTCTCTACCTCTGTGTCTCTATTTCTTCCCTGCAAACCAGTTCATCTGTACCATTTCTAGGCTCCACATATATGCATTAATATACAATATTTGTTTTCCTCTTTCTGACTTACTTCATTCTGTATGACAGTCTCTCGATCCATCGATGTCTCTACAAATGACCCAGTTTCATTCCTTTTTATGGCCGAGTAATATTCCATTTCATATATGTACCACATCTTTATCCATTCATCTGTCTGTGGGCATTTAGGTTGCTTCCATTACCTGGCTATTGTAAATAGTGCTGCAATGAACATTGTGGTGAATGTGCCTTTTTGATGTACGGTTTTCTCTGGGTATATGCCCAGAAGTGGGATTGCTGGATCAGATGGTAATTCTATTTCTAGTTTTTTTAAGGAAACTCCATACTGTTCTCCATAGTGACTGTATCAATTTACATTCCCACCAATAGTGGAAGAGGGCTCCTTTTGTCCACACCCTGCCCAGAATTGGTTGTTTGTAGATTTTCTGATGATGCCGATTCTAACAGGTGTGAGGTGAAACCTCATTGTAGTTTTGATTTGCATTTCTCTGATAATTAGTGCTGTTGAGCAGCTTTTCATGTGCGTCTTGGCCATCTCTGTGTCTCCTTTGAAGAAACGTCTCTTTAGATCTTCTGGCCATTTTTTGGGGTTGTTTGTTTTTTTTTAATATTAAGCTGCATGAGCTGTTTATATATATTGGAGATTAAACCTCTGTCCATTGATTCGTCTGCAACGATTTTCGCCCATTCTGAGGGATGCCTTTTTCCATTCCCGTGTTTTTTGAACAAAAAAGGAAAGAAAGGAAAAGAAGCAGAACACTAATGTGCGTAAAATATGCCTTTTGAAACGGTCGTTTTGAAATATGGACGTCCTTTGAATATTTTGGTCGATATGTGACCCCAGGATTTGTTTTCAGGGCAGGTGTCATTTACAGGCCTGCAATGATTTTGAATATCAACTGACCATTAGCGTTGGGATTAAAGCTGCTGTTGTGTGAAACGGCCACAAGGTGGCAGCAGTTCACCCTTACCAAATCTGGTTACTAGGGCAAGAGAGCCTCAGTGGAAGTGGTGTTCTAGATTGGAGTTTAGAATGGAATGTGCCAGGAGAAAGCCCCTCACGTTTGTCTCACTACTTCTTGTTCGTGTTTTTAATTTAATTTTTTATTTTTTCTTACAGCAAGTTTGATTACAATGTTTGGCTTGTTGTAGGTGTGGAAGATGTGGTTCTTTTACACATATACACATGTCTGTTCTTCCTGGGATCCTTTTCCCATGTACGTTATGACAGAATGTTGAGTAGTCCTCTCTTGGTATTCTGTAGGTCTTTGGTGATTATATATGTCACCTGTGTTTGTAGATGTCTGTTAACCCCGATATCGTAATGAAACCAATCCTCACACCTTTCCTTTGGTGAACCATAAGTTTGTTTAATGAATCTGTGATTGCCCTTCTCCGTGGAAATATCTGCCCTGGTATCCATTTTTAGGTAACGCCTATAAGTGATATGATATGATATGTGTCTTTCACTGTCTGACTTACTACAAGTCACGTGATTACTTCTAGACTCATCTACGGTGCTGCAAATGGCATTGTGTCCTTTTTTCCCTTGGCTTCTCTTCTGCCTTAGCGGGGTCCATTTTCAACAATGTGATTCCCTGAGGGTTGTGGATTAGCTGACCTGGGCAGCCTTACCCTGCCGGCCCGCCCTCCCCAGGTGTGCCTCGTTGAGGTCAATATAAACAGCGCTCCAGGCAGCAATAGCCCCTGAAGCTGTGCCTGACTCCATATTCTCTGCCCCGTCAGCAGTCTCGGGGCTGTGCTGGTGGGAGGGAGTGAGGGGCCACAGCTTTGTGGGTGGCCCGGTGTGAGTGGGGTTCTGCTGGCCTTTCTGCAGGAGTTGCCAGGCTGCCGCCTGTAAAGAAGAGGTTGTGTCACCCATACCTTCCGCTGGAATTTCTCTCCGGACAGAGGTGAGGAAGGAAAAAAGCAGTGGGGGCCGGGACAGGAGGGGTATCTCAGGCAGGGCAATGGAAAGCTTCTGGAAGAGCGCCCGGGGCCAGGACCACCCTGGCTGGCCTGCAGGCACCAAGTTGGCCTGCGTGCTGTCGCTGGTGTGGCTCCACGGTCCTTCCTCTAGGCTTTCAAGCCCTTGTACATATTCAGGTGTTTTACCTGGAAAGGGTGGGAACAGTTCAGCAGCAGCTGGCCTGGGGCTCAGCTCACGTTTACTCAGAGATGCCTCGGCACGGTCCCCCAGCTTTGCAATGAGGACGCTCCTTGCGTCGGGGGTGGGTTGATGGCTGTATGGGAGATGGTTCCCCACCTCTGACCAATTTCAGAATTGTTTACCACTGGAGCAAGTGCCCTGATAGGGTTTTCCTCTGTATAACTCGTGGGTTCAGGTTTTCTTTTCTTTTATGGTTCAAGTTAGATTTTATTCCTCTTTTATGTATTTATAGATATAAGCATGGAAATAATTCATTCCTATAAATACATCTGTGTGACGGGAAGAACTTTTTTCTGTTTTATTTTAAATTTTATTTTTTAAAATTTTGAAATTTAATTTTATTTATTTTTTTTATATAGCACGTTATTATTAGTTATGTATTTTAGGCATATACATGTACACAGGTCAATCCCAAACTCCCAACTCATCCCACCACCACCACCCCATGGCTTCCCACACTTGGTGTCCATACGTTTGTTCTCTACCTCTGTGTCTCTATTTCTTCCCTGCAAACCAGTTCATCTGTACCATTTCTAGGCTCCACATATATGCATTAATATACAATATTTGTTTTCCTCTTTCTGACTTACTTCATTCTGTATGACAGTCTCTCGATCCATCGATGTCTCTACAAATGACCCAGTTTCATTCCTTTTTATGGCCGAGTAATATTCCATTTCATATATGTACCACATCTTTATCCATTCATCTGTCTGTGGGCATTTAGGTTGCTTCCATTACCTGGCTATTGTAAATAGTGCTGCAATGAACATTGTGGTGAATGTGCCTTTTTGATGTACGGTTTTCTCTGGGTATATGCCCAGAAGTGGGATTGCTGGATCAGATGGTAATTCTATTTCTAGTTTTTTTAAGGAAACTCCATACTGTTCTCCATAGTGACTGTATCAATTTACATTCCCACCAATAGTGGAAGAGGGCTCCTTTTGTCCACACCCTGCCCAGAATTGGTTGTTTGTAGATTTTCTGATGATGCCGATTCTAACAGGTGTGAGGTGAAACCTCATTGTAGTTTTGATTTGCATTTCTCTGATAATTAGTGCTGTTGAGCAGCTTTTCATGTGCGTCTTGGCCATCTCTGTGTCTCCTTTGAAGAAACGTCTCTTTAGATCTTCTGGCCATTTTTTGGGGTTGTTTGTTTTTTTTTAATATTAAGCTGCATGAGCTGTTTATATATATTGGAGATTAAACCTCTGTCCATTGATTCGTCTGCAACGATTTTCGCCCATTCTGAGGGATGCCTTTTTCCATTCCCGTGTTTTTTGAACAAAAAAGGAAAGAAAGGAAAAGAAGCAGAACACTAATGTGCGTAAAATATGCCTTTTGAAACGGTCGTTTTGAAATATGGACGTCCTTTGAATATTTTGGTCGATATGTGACCCCAGGATTTGTTTTCAGGGCAGGTGTCATTTACAGGCCTGCAATGATTTTGAATATCAACTGACCATTAGCGTTGGGATTAAAGCTGCTGTTGTGTGAAACGGCCACAAGGTGGCAGCAGTTCACCCTTACCAAATCTGGTTACTAGGGCAAGAGAGCCTCAGTGGAAGTGGTGTTCTAGATTGGAGTTTAGAATGGAATGTGCCAGGAGAAAGCCCCTCACGTTTGTCTCACTACTTCTTGTTCGTGTTTTTAATTTAATTTTTTATTTTTTCTTACAGCAAGTTTGATTACAATGTTTGGCTTGTTGTAGGTGTGGAAGATGTGGTTCTTTTACACATATACACATGTCTGTTCTTCCTGGGATCCTTTTCCCATGTACGTTATGACAGAATGTTGAGTAGTCCTCTCTTGGTATTCTGTAGGTCTTTGGTGATTATATATGTCACCTGTGTTTGTAGATGTCTGTTAACCCCGATATCGTAATGAAACCAATCCTCACACCTTTCCTTTGGTGAACCATAAGTTTGTTTAATGAATCTGTGATTGCCCTTCTCCGTGGAAATATCTGCCCTGGTATCCATTTTTAGGTAACGCCTATAAGTGATATGATATGATATGTGTCTTTCACTGTCTGACTTACTACAAGTCACGTGATTACTTCTAGACTCATCTACGGTGCTGCAAATGGCATTGTGTCCTTTTTTCCCTTGGCTTCTCTTCTGCCTTAGCGGGGTCCATTTTCAACAATGTGATTCCCTGAGGGTTGTGGATTAGCTGACCTGGGCAGCCTTACCCTGCCGGCCCGCCCTCCCCAGGTGTGCCTCGTTGAGGTCAATATAAACAGCGCTCCAGGCAGCAATAGCCCCTGAAGCTGTGCCTGACTCCATATTCTCTGCCCCGTCAGCAGTCTCGGGGCTGTGCTGGTGGGAGGGAGTGAGGGGCCACAGCTTTGTGGGTGGCCCGGTGTGAGTGGGGTTCTGCTGGCCTTTCTGCAGGAGTTGCCAGGCTGCCGCCTGTAAAGAAGAGGTTGTGTCACCCATACCTTCCGCTGGAATTTCTCTCCGGACAGAGGTGAGGAAGGAAAAAAGCAGTGGGGGCCGGGACAGGAGGGGTATCTCAGGCAGGGCAATGGAAAGCTTCTGGAAGAGCGCCCGGGGCCAGGACCACCCTGGCTGGCCTGCAGGCACCAAGTTGGCCTGCGTGCTGTCGCTGGTGTGGCTCCACGGTCCTTCCTCTAGGCTTTCAAGCCCTTGTACATATTCAGGTGTTTTACCTGGAAAGGGTGGGAACAGTTCAGCAGCAGCTGGCCTGGGGCTCAGCTCACGTTTACTCAGAGATGCCTCGGCACGGTCCCCCAGCTTTGCAATGAGGACGCTCCTTGCGTGGGGGGTGGGTTGATGGCTGTATGGGAGATGGTTCCCCACCTCTGACCAATTTCAGAATTGTTTACCACTGGAGCAAGTGCCCTGATAGGGTTTTCCTCTGTATAACTCGTGGGTTCAGGTTTTCTTTTCTTTTATGGTTCAAGTTAGATTTTATTCCTCTTTTATGTATTTATAGATATAAGCATGGAAATAATTCATTCCTATAAATACATCTGTGTGACGGGAAGAACTTTTTTCTGTTTTATTTTAAATTTTATTTTTTAAAATTTTGAAATTTAATTTTATTTATTTTTTTTATATAGCACGTTATTATTAGTTATGTATTTTATGCATATACATGTACACAGGTCAATCCCAAACTCCCAACTCATCCCACCACCACCACCCCATGGCTTCCCACACTTGGTGTCCATACGTTTGTTCTCTACCTCTGTGTCTCTATTTCTTCCCTGCAAACCAGTTCATCTGTACCATTTCTAGGCTCCACATATATGCATTAATATACAATATTTGTTTTCCTCTTTCTGACTTACTTCATTCTGTATGACAGTCTCTCGATCCATCGATGTCTCTACAAATGACCCAGTTTCATTCCTTTTTATGGCCGAGTAATATTCCATTTCATATATGTACCACATCTTTATCCATTCATCTGTCTGTGGGCATTTAGGTTGCTTCCATTACCTGGCTATTGTAAATAGTGCTGCAATGAACATTGTGGTGAATGTGCCTTTTTGATGTACGGTTTTCTCTGGGTATATGCCCAGAAGTGGGATTGCTGGATCAGATGGTAATTCTATTTCTAGTTTTTTTAAGGAAACTCCATACTGTTCTCCATAGTGACTGTATCAATTTACATTCCCACCAATAGTGGAAGAGGGCTCCTTTTGTCCACACCCTCCCCAGAATTGGTTGTTTGTAGATTTTCTGATGATGCCGATTCTAACAGGTGTGAGGTGAAACCTCATTGTAGTTTTGATTTGCATTTCTCTGATAATTAGTGCTGTTGAGCAGCTTTTCATGTGCGTCTTGGCCATCTCTGTGTCTCCTTTGAAGAAACGTCTCTTTAGATCTTCTGGCCATTTTTTGGGGTTGTTTGTTTTTTTTTAATATTAAGCTGCATGAGCTGTTTATATATATTGGAGATTAAACCTCTGTCCATTGATTCGTCTGCAACGATTTTCGCCCATTCTGAGGGATGCCTTTTTCCATTCCCGTGTTTTTTGAACAAAAAAGGAAAGAAAGGAAAAGAAGCAGAACACTAATGTGCGTAAAATATGCCTTTTGAAACGGTCGTTTTGAAATATGGACGTCCTTTGAATATTTTGGTCGATATGTGACCCCAGGATTTGTTTTCAGGGCAGGTGTCATTTACAGGCCTGCAATGATTTTGAATATCAACTGACCATTAGCGTTGGGATTAAAGCTGCTGTTGTGTGAAACGGCCACAAGGTGGCAGCAGTTCACCCTTACCAAATCTGGTTACTAGGGCAAGAGAGCCTCAGTGGAAGTGGTGTTCTAGATTGGAGTTTAGAATGGAATGTGCCAGGAGAAAGCCCCTCACGTTTGTCTCACTACTTCTTGTTCGTGTTTTTAATTTAATTTTTTATTTTTTCTTACAGCAAGTTTGATTACAATGTTTGGCTTGTTGTAGGTGTGGAAGATGTGGTTCTTTTACACATATACACATGTCTGTTCTTCCTGGGATCCTTTTCCCATGTACGTTATGACAGAATGTTGAGTAGTCCTCTCTTGGTATTCTGTAGGTCTTTGGTGATTATATATGTCACCTGTGTTTGTAGATGTCTGTTAACCCCGATATCGTAATGAAACCAATCCTCACACCTTTCCTTTGGTGAACCATAAGTTTGTTTAATGAATCTGTGATTGCCCTTCTCCGTGGAAATATCTGCCCTGGTATCCATTTTTAGGTAACGCCTATAAGTGATATGATATGATATGTGTCTTTCACTTTCTGACTTACTACAAGTCACGTGATTACTTCTAGACTCATCTACGGTGCTGCAAATGGCATTGTGTCCTTTTTTCCCTTGGCTTCTCTTCTGCCTTAGCGGGGTCCATTTTCAACAATGTGATTCCCTGAGGGTTGTGGATTAGCTGACCTGGGCAGCCTTACCCTGCCGGCCCGCCCTCCCCAGGTGTGCCTCGTTGAGGTCAATATAAACAGCGCTCCAGGCAGCAATAGCCCCTGAAGCTGTGCCTGACTCCATATTCTCTGCCCCGTCAGCAGTCTCGGGGCTGTGCTGGTGGGAGGGAGTGAGGGGCCACAGCTTTGTGGGTGGCCCGGTGTGAGTGGGGTTCTGCTGGCCTTTCTGCAGGAGTTGCCAGGCTGCCGCCTGTAAAGAAGAGGTTGTGTCACCCATACCTTCCGCTGGAATTTCTCTCCGGACAGAGGTGAGGAAGGAAAAAAGCAGTGGGGGCCGGGACAGGAGGGGTATCTCAGGCAGGGCAATGGAAAGCTTCTGGAAGAGCGCCCGGGGCCAGGACCACCCTGGCTGGCCTGCAGGCACCAAGTTGGCCTGCGTGCTGTCGCTGGTGTGGCTCCACGGTCCTTCCTCTAGGCTTTCAAGCCCTTGTACATATTCAGGTGTTTTACCTGGAAAGGGTGGGAACAGTTCAGCAGCAGCTGGCCTGGGGCTCAGCTCACGTTTACTCAGAGATGCCTCGGCACGGTCCCCCAGCTTTGCAATGAGGACGCTCCTTGCGTCGGGGGTGGGTTGATGGCTGTATGGGAGATGGTTCCCCACCTCTGACCAATTTCAGAATTGTTTACCACTGGAGCAAGTGCCCTGATAGGGTTTTCCTCTGTATAACTCGTGGGTTCAGGTTTTCTTTTCTTTTATGGTTCAAGTTAGATTTTATTCCTCTTTTATGTATTTATAGATATAAGCATGGAAATAATTCATTCCTATAAATACATCTGTGTGACGGGAAGAACTTTTTTCTGTTTTATTTTAAATTTTATTTTTTAAAATTTTGAAATTTAATTTTATTTATTTTTTTTATATAGCACGTTATTATTAGTTATGTATTTTAGGCATATACATGTACACAGGTCAATCCCAAACTCCCAACTCATCCCACCACCACCACCCCATGGCTTCCCACACTTGGTGTCCATACGTTTGTTCTCTACCTCTGTGTCTCTATTTCTTCCCTGCAAACCAGTTCATCTGTACCATTTCTAGGCTCCACATATATGCATTAATATACAATATTTGTTTTCCTCTTTCTGACTTACTTCATTCTGTATGACAGTCTCTCGATCCATCGATGTCTCTACAAATGACCCAGTTTCATTCCTTTTTATGGCCGAGTAATATTCCATTTCATATATGTACCACATCTTTATCCATTCATCTGTCTGTGGGCATTTAGGTTGCTTCCATTACCTGGCTATTGTAAATAGTGCTGCAATGAACATTGTGGTGAATGTGCCTTTTTGATGTACGGTTTTCTCTGGGTATATGCCCAGAAGTGGGATTGCTGGATCAGATGGTAATTCTATTTCTAGTTTTTTTAAGGAAACTCCATACTGTTCTCCATAGTGACTGTATCAATTTACATTCCCACCAATAGTGGAAGAGGGCTCCTTTTGTCCACACCCTGCCCAGAATTGGTTGTTTGTAGATTTTCTGATGATGCCGATTCTAACAGGTGTGAGGTGAAACCTCATTGTAGTTTTGATTTGCATTTCTCTGATAATTAGTGCTGTTGAGCAGCTTTTCATGTGCGTCTTGGCCATCTCTGTGTCTCCTTTGAAGAAACGTCTCTTTAGATCTTCTGGCCATTTTTTGGGGTTGTTTGTTTTTTTTTAATATTAAGCTGCATGAGCTGTTTATATATATTGGAGATTAAACCTCTGTCCATTGATTCGTCTGCAACGATTTTCGCCCATTCTGAGGGATGCCTTTTTCCATTCCCGTGTTTTTTGAACAAAAAAGGAAAGAAAGGAAAAGAAGCAGAACACTAATGTGCGTAAAATATGCCTTTTGAAACGGTCGTTTTGAAATATGGACGTCCTTTGAATATTTTGGTCGATATGTGACCCCAGGATTTGTTTTCAGGGCAGGTGTCATTTACAGGCCTGCAATGATTTTGAATATCAACTGACCATTAGCGTTGGGATTAAAGCTGCTGTTGTGTGAAACGGCCACAAGGTGGCAGCAGTTCACCCTTACCAAATCTGGTTACTAGGGCAAGAGAGCCTCAGTGGAAGTGGTGTTCTAGATTGGAGTTTAGAATGGAATGTGCCAGGAGAAAGCCCCTCACGTTTGTCTCACTACTTCTTGTTCGTGTTTTTAATTTAATTTTTTATTTTTTCTTACAGCAAGTTTGATTACAATGTTTGGCTTGTTGTAGGTGTGGAAGATGTGGTTCTTTTACACATATACACATGTCTGTTCTTCCTGGGATCCTTTTCCCATGTACGTTATGACAGAATGTTGAGTAGTCCTCTCTTGGTATTCTGTAGGTCTTTGGTGATTATATATGTCACCTGTGTTTGTAGATGTCTGTTAACCCCGATATCGTAATGAAACCAATCCTCACACCTTTCCTTTGGTGAACCATAAGTTTGTTTAATGAATCTGTGATTGCCCTTCTCCGTGGAAATATCTGCCCTGGTATCCATTTTTAGGTAACACCTATAAGTGATATGATATGATATGTGTCTTTCACTTTCTGACTTACTACAAGTCACGTGATTACTTCTAGACTCATCTACGGTGCTGCAAATGGCATTGTGTCCTTTTTTCCCTTGGCTTCTCTTCTGCCTTAGCGGGGTCCATTTTCAACAATGTGATTCCCTGAGGGTTGTGGATTAGCTGACCTGGGCAGCCTTACCCTGCCGGCCCGCCCTCCCCAGGTGTGCCTCGTTGAGGTCAATATAAACAGCGCTCCAGGCAGCAATAGCCCCTGAAGCTGTGCCTGACTCCATATTCTCTGCCCCGTCAGCAGTCTCGGGGCTGTGCTGGTGGGAGGGAGTGAGGGGCCACAGCTTTGTGGGTGGCCCGGTGTGAGTGGGGTTCTGCTGGCCTTTCTGCAGGAGTTGCCAGGCTGCCGCCTGTAAAGAAGAGGTTGTGTCACCCATACCTTCCGCTGGAATTTCTCTCCGGACAGAGGTGAGGAAGGAAAAAAGCAGTGGGGGCCGGGACAGGAGGGGTATCTCAGGCAGGGCAATGGAAAGCTTCTGGAAGAGCGCCCGGGGCCAGGACCACCCTGGCTGGCCTGCAGGCACCAAGTTGGCCTGCGTGCTGTCGCTGGTGTGGCTCCACGGTCCTTCCTCTAGGCTTTCAAGCCCTTGTACATATTCAGGTGTTTTACCTGGAAAGGGTGGGAACAGTTCAGCAGCAGCTGGCCTGGGGCTCAGCTCACGTTTACTCAGAGATGCCTCGGCACGGTCCCCCAGCTTTGCAATGAGGACGCTCCTTGCGTGGGGGGTGGGTTGATGGCTGTATGGGAGATGGTTCCCCACCTCTGACCAATTTCAGAATTGTTTACCACTGGAGCAAGTGCCCTGATAGGGTTTTCCTCTGTATAACTCGTGGGTTCAGGTTTTCTTTTCTTTTATGGTTCAAGTTAGATTTTATTCCTCTTTTATGTATTTATAGATATAAGCATGGAAATAATTCATTCCTATAAATACATCTGTGTGACGGGAAGAACTTTTTTCTGTTTTATTTTAAATTTTATTTTTTAAAATTTTGAAATTTAATTTTATTTATTTTTTTTATATAGCACGTTATTATTAGTTATGTATTTTAGGCATATACATGTACACAGGTCAATCCCAAACTCCCAACTCATCCCACCACCACCACCCCATGGCTTCCCACACTTGGTGTCCATACGTTTGTTCTCTACCTCTGTGTCTCTATTTCTTCCCTGCAAACCAGTTCATCTGTACCATTTCTAGGCTCCACATATATGCATTAATATACAATATTTGTTTTCCTCTTTCTGACTTACTTCATTCTGTATGACAGTCTCTCGATCCATCGATGTCTCTACAAATGACCCAGTTTCATTCCTTTTTATGGCCGAGTAATATTCCATTTCATATATGTACCACATCTTTATCCATTCATCTGTCTGTGGGCATTTAGGTTGCTTCCATTACCTGGCTATTGTAAATAGTGCTGCAATGAACATTGTGGTGAATGTGCCTTTTTGATGTACGGTTTTCTCTGGGTATATGCCCAGAAGTGGGATTGCTGGATCAGATGGTAATTCTATTTCTAGTTTTTTTAAGGAAACTCCATACTGTTCTCCATAGTGACTGTATCAATTTACATTCCCACCAATAGTGGAAGAGGGCTCCTTTTGTCCACACCCTGCCCAGAATTGGTTGTTTGTAGATTTTCTGATGATGCCGATTCTAACAGGTGTGAGGTGAAACCTCATTGTAGTTTTGATTTGCATTTCTCTGATAATTAGTGCTGTTGAGCAGCTTTTCATGTGCGTCTTGGCCATCTCTGTGTCTCCTTTGAAGAAACGTCTCTTTAGATCTTCTGGCCATTTTTTGGGGTTGTTTGTTTTTTTTTAATATTAAGCTGCATGAGCTGTTTATATATATTGGAGATTAAACCTCTGTCCATTGATTCGTCTGCAACGATTTTCGCCCATTCTGAGGGATGCCTTTTTCCATTCCCGTGTTTTTTGAACAAAAAAGGAAAGAAAGGAAAAGAAGCAGAACACTAATGTGCGTAAAATATGCCTTTTGAAACGGTCGTTTTGAAATATGGACGTCCTTTGAATATTTTGGTCGATATGTGACCCCAGGATTTGTTTTCAGGGCAGGTGTCATTTACAGGCCTGCAATGATTTTGAATATCAACTGACCATTAGCGTTGGGATTAAAGCTGCTGTTGTGTGAAACGGCCACAAGGTGGCAGCAGTTCACCCTTACCAAATCTGGTTACTAGGGCAAGAGAGCCTCAGTGGAAGTGGTGTTCTAGATTGGAGTTTAGAATGGAATGTGCCAGGAGAAAGCCCCTCACGTTTGTCTCACTACTTCTTGTTCGTGTTTTTAATTTAATTTTTTATTTTTTCTTACAGCAAGTTTGATTACAATGTTTGGCTTGTTGTAGGTGTGGAAGATGTGGTTCTTTTACACATATACACATGTCTGTTCTTCCTGGGATCCTTTTCCCATGTACGTTATGACAGAATGTTGAGTAGTCCTCTCTTGGTATTCTGTAGGTCTTTGGTGATTATATATGTCACCTGTGTTTGTAGATGTCTGTTAACCCCGATATCGTAATGAAACCAATCCTCACACCTTTCCTTTGGTGAACCATAAGTTTGTTTAATGAATCTGTGATTGCCCTTCTCCGTGGAAATATCTGCCCTGGTATCCATTTTTAGGTAACGCCTATAAGTGATATGATATGATATGTGTCTTTCACTGTCTGACTTACTACAAGTCACGTGATTACTTCTAGACTCATCTACGGTGCTGCAAATGGCATTGTGTCCTTTTTTCCCTTGGCTTCTCTTCTGCCTTAGCGGGGTCCATTTTCAACAATGTGATTCCCTGAGGGTTGTGGATTAGCTGACCTGGGCAGCCTTACCCTGCCGGCCCGCCCTCCCCAGGTGTGCCTCGTTGAGGTCAATATAAACAGCGCTCCAGGCAGCAATAGCCCCTGAAGCTGTGCCTGACTCCATATTCTCTGCCCCGTCAGCAGTCTCGGGGCTGTGCTGGTGGGAGGGAGTGAGGGGCCACAGCTTTGTGGGTGGCCCGGTGTGAGTGGGGTTCTGCTGGCCTTTCTGCAGGAGTTGCCAGGCTGCCGCCTGTAAAGAAGAGGTTGTGTCACCCATACCTTCCGCTGGAATTTCTCTCCGGACAGAGGTGAGGAAGGAAAAAAGCAGTGGGGGCCGGGACAGGAGGGGTATCTCAGGCAGGGCAATGGAAAGCTTCTGGAAGAGCGCCCGGGGCCAGGACCACCCTGGCTGGCCTGCAGGCACCAAGTTGGCCTGCGTGCTGTCGCTGGTGTGGCTCCACGGTCCTTCCTCTAGGCTTTCAAGCCCTTGTACATATTCAGGTGTTTTACCTGGAAAGGGTGGGAACAGTTCAGCAGCAGCTGGCCTGGGGCTCAGCTCACGTTTACTCAGAGATGCCTCGGCACGGTCCCCCAGCTTTGCAATGAGGACGCTCCTTGCGTGGGGGGTGGGTTGATGGCTGTATGGGAGATGGTTCCCCACCTCTGACCAATTTCAGAATTGTTTACCACTGGAGCAAGTGCCCTGATAGGGTTTTCCTCTGTATAACTCGTGGGTTCAGGTTTTCTTTTCTTTTATGGTTCAAGTTAGATTTTATTCCTCTTTTATGTATTTATAGATATAAGCATGGAAATAATTCATTCCTATAAATACATCTGTGTGACGGGAAGAACTTTTTTCTGTTTTATTTTAAATTTTATTTTTTAAAATTTTGAAATTTAATTTTATTTATTTTTTTTATATAGCACGTTATTATTAGTTATGTATTTTATGCATATACATGTACACAGGTCAATCCCAAACTCCCAACTCATCCCACCACCACCACCCCATGGCTTCCCACACTTGGTGTCCATACGTTTGTTCTCTACCTCTGTGTCTCTATTTCTTCCCTGCAAACCAGTTCATCTGTACCATTTCTAGGCTCCACATATATGCATTAATATACAATATTTGTTTTCCTCTTTCTGACTTACTTCATTCTGTATGACAGTCTCTCGATCCATCGATGTCTCTACAAATGACCCAGTTTCATTCCTTTTTATGGCCGAGTAATATTCCATTTCATATATGTACCACATCTTTATCCATTCATCTGTCTGTGGGCATTTAGGTTGCTTCCATTACCTGGCTATTGTAAATAGTGCTGCAATGAACATTGTGGTGAATGTGCCTTTTTGATGTACGGTTTTCTCTGGGTATATGCCCAGAAGTGGGATTGCTGGATCAGATGGTAATTCTATTTCTAGTTTTTTTAAGGAAACTCCATACTGTTCTCCATAGTGACTGTATCAATTTACATTCCCACCAATAGTGGAAGAGGGCTCCTTTTGTCCACACCCTCCCCAGAATTGGTTGTTTGTAGATTTTCTGATGATGCCGATTCTAACAGGTGTGAGGTGAAACCTCATTGTAGTTTTGATTTGCATTTCTCTGATAATTAGTGCTGTTGAGCAGCTTTTCATGTGCGTCTTGGCCATCTCTGTGTCTCCTTTGAAGAAACGTCTCTTTAGATCTTCTGGCCATTTTTTGGGGTTGTTTGTTTTTTTTTAATATTAAGCTGCATGAGCTGTTTATATATATTGGAGATTAAACCTCTGTCCATTGATTCGTCTGCAACGATTTTCGCCCATTCTGAGGGATGCCTTTTTCCATTCCCGTGTTTTTTGAACAAAAAAGGAAAGAAAGGAAAAGAAGCAGAACACTAATGTGCGTAAAATATGCCTTTTGAAACGGTCGTTTTGAAATATGGACGTCCTTTGAATATTTTGGTCGATATGTGACCCCAGGATTTGTTTTCAGGGCAGGTGTCATTTACAGGCCTGCAATGATTTTGAATATCAACTGACCATTAGCGTTGGGATTAAAGCTGCTGTTGTGTGAAACGGCCACAAGGTGGCAGCAGTTCACCCTTACCAAATCTGGTTACTAGGGCAAGAGAGCCTCAGTGGAAGTGGTGTTCTAGATTGGAGTTTAGAATGGAATGTGCCAGGAGAAAGCCCCTCACGTTTGTCTCACTACTTCTTGTTCGTGTTTTTAATTTAATTTTTTATTTTTTCTTACAGCAAGTTTGATTACAATGTTTGGCTTGTTGTAGGTGTGGAAGATGTGGTTCTTTTACACATATACACATGTCTGTTCTTCCTGGGATCCTTTTCCCATGTACGTTATGACAGAATGTTGAGTAGTCCTCTCTTGGTATTCTGTAGGTCTTTGGTGATTATATATGTCACCTGTGTTTGTAGATGTCTGTTAACCCCGATATCGTAATGAAACCAATCCTCACACCTTTCCTTTGGTGAACCATAAGTTTGTTTAATGAATCTGTGATTGCCCTTCTCCGTGGAAATATCTGCCCTGGTATCCATTTTTAGGTAACACCTATAAGTGATATGATATGATATGTGTCTTTCACTTTCTGACTTACTACAAGTCACGTGATTACTTCTAGACTCATCTACGGTGCTGCAAATGGCATTGTGTCCTTTTTTCCCTTGGCTTCTCTTCTGCCTTAGCGGGGTCCATTTTCAACAATGTGATTCCCTGAGGGTTGTGGATTAGCTGACCTGGGCAGCCTTACCCTGCCGGCCCGCCCTCCCCAGGTGTGCCTCGTTGAGGTCAATATAAACAGCGCTCCAGGCAGCAATAGCCCCTGAAGCTGTGCCTGACTCCATATTCTCTGCCCCGTCAGCAGTCTCGGGGCTGTGCTGGTGGGAGGGAGTGAGGGGCCACAGCTTTGTGGGTGGCCCGGTGTGAGTGGGGTTCTGCTGGCCTTTCTGCAGGAGTTGCCAGGCTGCCGCCTGTAAAGAAGAGGTTGTGTCACCCATACCTTCCGCTGGAATTTCTCTCCGGACAGAGGTGAGGAAGGAAAAAAGCAGTGGGGGCCGGGACAGGAGGGGTATCTCAGGCAGGGCAATGGAAAGCTTCTGGAAGAGCGCCCGGGGCCAGGACCACCCTGGCTGGCCTGCAGGCACCAAGTTGGCCTGCGTGCTGTCGCTGGTGTGGCTCCACGGTCCTTCCTCTAGGCTTTCAAGCCCTTGTACATATTCAGGTGTTTTACCTGGAAAGGGTGGGAACAGTTCAGCAGCAGCTGGCCTGGGGCTCAGCTCACGTTTACTCAGAGATGCCTCGGCACGGTCCCCCAGCTTTGCAATGAGGACGCTCCTTGCGTGGGGGGTGGGTTGATGGCTGTATGGGAGATGGTTCCCCACCTCTGACCAATTTCAGAATTGTTTACCACTGGAGCAAGTGCCCTGATAGGGTTTTCCTCTGTATAACTCGTGGGTTCAGGTTTTCTTTTCTTTTATGGTTCAAGTTAGATTTTATTCCTCTTTTATGTATTTATAGATATAAGCATGGAAATAATTCATTCCTATAAATACATCTGTGTGACGGGAAGAACTTTTTTCTGTTTTATTTTAAATTTTATTTTTTAAAATTTTGAAATTTAATTTTATTTATTTTTTTTATATAGCACGTTATTATTAGTTATGTATTTTATGCATATACATGTACACAGGTCAATCCCAAACTCCCAACTCATCCCACCACCACCACCCCATGGCTTCCCACACTTGGTGTCCATACGTTTGTTCTCTACCTCTGTGTCTCTATTTCTTCCCTGCAAACCAGTTCATCTGTACCATTTCTAGGCTCCACATATATGCATTAATATACAATATTTGTTTTCCTCTTTCTGACTTACTTCATTCTGTATGACAGTCTCTCGATCCATCGATGTCTCTACAAATGACCCAGTTTCATTCCTTTTTATGGCCGAGTAATATTCCATTTCATATATGTACCACATCTTTATCCATTCATCTGTCTGTGGGCATTTAGGTTGCTTCCATTACCTGGCTATTGTAAATAGTGCTGCAATGAACATTGTGGTGAATGTGCCTTTTTGATGTACGGTTTTCTCTGGGTATATGCCCAGAAGTGGGATTGCTGGATCAGATGGTAATTCTATTTCTAGTTTTTTTAAGGAAACTCCATACTGTTCTCCATAGTGACTGTATCAATTTACATTCCCACCAATAGTGGAAGAGGGCTCCTTTTGTCCACACCCTCCCCAGAATTGGTTGTTTGTAGATTTTCTGATGATGCCGATTCTAACAGGTGTGAGGTGAAACCTCATTGTAGTTTTGATTTGCATTTCTCTGATAATTAGTGCTGTTGAGCAGCTTTTCATGTGCATCTTGGCCATCTCTGTGTCTCCTTTGAAGAAACGTCTCTTTAGATCTTCTGGCCATTTTTTGGGGTTGTTTGTTTTTTTTTAATATTAAGCTGCATGAGCTGTTTATATATATTGGAGATTAAACCTCTGTCCATTGATTCGTCTGCAACGATTTTCGCCCATTCTGAGGGATGCCTTTTTCCATTCCCGTGTTTTTTGAACAAAAAAGGAAAGAAAGGAAAAGAAGCAGAACACTAATGTGCGTAAAATATGCCTTTTGAAACGGTCGTTTTGAAATATGGACGTCCTTTGAATATTTTGGTCGATATGTGACCCCAGGATTTGTTTTCAGGGCAGGTGTCATTTACAGGCCTGCAATGATTTTGAATATCAACTGACCATTAGCGTTGGGATTAAAGCTGCTGTTGTGTGAAACGGCCACAAGGTGGCAGCAGTTCACCCTTACCAAATCTGGTTACTAGGGCAAGAGAGCCTCAGTGGAAGTGGTGTTCTAGATTGGAGTTTAGAATGGAATGTGCCAGGAGAAAGCCCCTCACGTTTGTCTCACTACTTCTTGTTCGTGTTTTTAATTTAATTTTTTATTTTTTCTTACAGCAAGTTTGATTACAATGTTTGGCTTGTTGTAGGTGTGGAAGATGTGGTTCTTTTACACATATACACATGTCTGTTCTTCCTGGGATCCTTTTCCCATGTACGTTATGACAGAATGTTGAGTAGTCCTCTCTTGGTATTCTGTAGGTCTTTGGTGATTATATATGTCACCTGTGTTTGTAGATGTCTGTTAACCCCGATATCGTAATGAAACCAATCCTCACACCTTTCCTTTGGTGAACCATAAGTTTGTTTAATGAATCTGTGATTGCCCTTCTCCGTGGAAATATCTGCCCTGGTATCCATTTTTAGGTAACACCTATAAGTGATATGATATGATATGTGTCTTTCACTTTCTGACTTACTACAAGTCACGTGATTACTTCTAGACTCATCTACGGTGCTGCAAATGGCATTGTGTCCTTTTTTCCCTTGGCTTCTCTTCTGCCTTAGCGGGGTCCATTTTCAACAATGTGATTCCCTGAGGGTTGTGGATTAGCTGACCTGGGCAGCCTTACCCTGCCGGCCCGCCCTCCCCAGGTGTGCCTCGTTGAGGTCAATATAAACAGCGCTCCAGGCAGCAATAGCCCCTGAAGCTGTGCCTGACTCCATATTCTCTGCCCCGTCAGCAGTCTCGGGGCTGTGCTGGTGGGAGGGAGTGAGGGGCCACAGCTTTGTGGGTGGCCCGGTGTGAGTGGGGTTCTGCTGGCCTTTCTGCAGGAGTTGCCAGGCTGCCGCCTGTAAAGAAGAGGTTGTGTCACCCATACCTTCCGCTGGAATTTCTCTCCGGACAGAGGTGAGGAAGGAAAAAAGCAGTGGGGGCCGGGACAGGAGGGGTATCTCAGGCAGGGCAATGGAAAGCTTCTGGAAGAGCGCCCGGGGCCAGGACCACCCTGGCTGGCCTGCAGGCACCAAGTTGGCCTGCGTGCTGTCGCTGGTGTGGCTCCACGGTCCTTCCTCTAGGCTTTCAAGCCCTTGTACATATTCAGGTGTTTTACCTGGAAAGGGTGGGAACAGTTCAGCAGCAGCTGGCCTGGGGCTCAGCTCACGTTTACTCAGAGATGCCTCGGCACGGTCCCCCAGCTTTGCAATGAGGACGCTCCTTGCGTGGGGGGTGGGTTGATGGCTGTATGGGAGATGGTTCCCCACCTCTGACCAATTTCAGAATTGTTTACCACTGGAGCAAGTGCCCTGATAGGGTTTTCCTCTGTATAACTCGTGGGTTCAGGTTTTCTTTTCTTTTATGGTTCAAGTTAGATTTTATTCCTCTTTTATGTATTTATAGATATAAGCATGGAAATAATTCATTCCTATAAATACATCTGTGTGACGGGAAGAACTTTTTTCTGTTTTATTTTAAATTTTATTTTTTAAAATTTTGAAATTTAATTTTATTTATTTTTTTTATATAGCACGTTATTATTAGTTATGTATTTTATGCATATACATGTACACAGGTCAATCCCAAACTCCCAACTCATCCCACCACCACCACCCCATGGCTTCCCACACTTGGTGTCCATACGTTTGTTCTCTACCTCTGTGTCTCTATTTCTTCCCTGCAAACCAGTTCATCTGTACCATTTCTAGGCTCCACATATATGCATTAATATACAATATTTGTTTTCCTCTTTCTGACTTACTTCATTCTGTATGACAGTCTCTCGATCCATCGATGTCTCTACAAATGACCCAGTTTCATTCCTTTTTATGGCCGAGTAATATTCCATTTCATATATGTACCACCTCTTTATCCATTCATCTGTCTGTGGGCATTTAGGTTGCTTCCATTACCTGGCTATTGTAAATAGTGCTGCAATGAACATTGTGGTGAATGTGCCTTTTTGATGTACGGTTTTCTCTGGGTATATGCCCAGAAGTGGGATTGCTGGATCAGATGGTAATTCTATTTCTAGTTTTTTTAAGGAAACTCCATACTGTTCTCCATAGTGACTGTATCAATTTACATTCCCACCAATAGTGGAAGAGGGCTCCTTTTGTCCACACCCTCCCCAGAATTGGTTGTTTGTAGATTTTCTGATGATGCCGATTCTAACAGGTGTGAGGTGAAACCTCATTGTAGTTTTGATTTGCATTTCTCTGATAATTAGTGCTGTTGAGCAGCTTTTCATGTGCGTCTTGGCCATCTCTGTGTCTCCTTTGAAGAAACGTCTCTTTAGATCTTCTGGCCATTTTTTGGGGTTGTTTGTTTTTTTTTAATATTAAGCTGCATGAGCTGTTTATATATATTGGAGATTAAACCTCTGTCCATTGATTCGTCTGCAACGATTTTCGCCCATTCTGAGGGATGCCTTTTTCCATTCCCGTGTTTTTTGAACAAAAAAGGAAAGAAAGGAAAAGAAGCAGAACACTAATGTGCGTAAAATATGCCTTTTGAAACGGTCGTTTTGAAATATGGACGTCCTTTGAATATTTTGGTCGATATGTGACCCCAGGATTTGTTTTCAGGGCAGGTGTCATTTACAGGCCTGCAATGATTTTGAATATCAACTGACCATTAGCGTTGGGATTAAAGCTGCTGTTGTGTGAAACGGCCACAAGGTGGCAGCAGTTCACCCTTACCAAATCTGGTTACTAGGGCAAGAGAGCCTCAGTGGAAGTGGTGTTCTAGATTGGAGTTTAGAATGGAATGTGCCAGGAGAAAGCCCCTCACGTTTGTCTCACTACTTCTTGTTCGTGTTTTTAATTTAATTTTTTATTTTTTCTTACAGCAAGTTTGATTACAATGTTTGGCTTGTTGTAGGTGTGGAAGATGTGGTTCTTTTACACATATACACATGTCTGTTCTTCCTGGGATCCTTTTCCCATGTACGTTATGACAGAATGTTGAGTAGTCCTCTCTTGGTATTCTGTAGGTCTTTGGTGATTATATATGTCACCTGTGTTTGTAGATGTCTGTTAACCCCGATATCGTAATGAAACCAATCCTCACACCTTTCCTTTGGTGAACCATAAGTTTGTTTAATGAATCTGTGATTGCCCTTCTCCGTGGAAATATCTGCCCTGGTATCCATTTTTAGGTAACGCCTATAAGTGATATGATATGATATGTGTCTTTCACTTTCTGACTTACTACAAGTCACGTGATTACTTCTAGACTCATCTACGGTGCTGCAAATGGCATTGTGTCCTTTTTTCCCTTGGCTTCTCTTCTGCCTTAGCGGGGTCCATTTTCAACAATGTGATTCCCTGAGGGTTGTGGATTAGCTGACCTGGGCAGCCTTACCCTGCCGGCCCGCCCTCCCCAGGTGTGCCTCGTTGAGGTCAATATAAACAGCGCTCCAGGCAGCAATAGCCCCTGAAGCTGTGCCTGACTCCATATTCTCTGCCCCGTCAGCAGTCTCGGGGCTGTGCTGGTGGGAGGGAGTGAGGGGCCACAGCTTTGTGGGTGGCCCGGTGTGAGTGGGGTTCTGCTGGCCTTTCTGCAGGAGTTGCCAGGCTGCCGCCTGTAAAGAAGAGGTTGTGTCACCCATACCTTCCGCTGGAATTTCTCTCCGGACAGAGGTGAGGAAGGAAAAAAGCAGTGGGGGCCGGGACAGGAGGGGTATCTCAGGCAGGGCAATGGAAAGCTTCTGGAAGAGCGCCCGGGGCCAGGACCACCCTGGCTGGCCTGCAGGCACCAAGTTGGCCTGCGTGCTGTCGCTGGTGTGGCTCCACGGTCCTTCCTCTAGGCTTTCAAGCCCTTGTACATATTCAGGTGTTTTACCTGGAAAGGGTGGGAACAGTTCAGCAGCAGCTGGCCTGGGGCTCAGCTCACGTTTACTCAGAGATGCCTCGGCACGGTCCCCCAGCTTTGCAATGAGGACGCTCCTTGCGTGGGGGGTGGGTTGATGGCTGTATGGGAGATGGTTCCCCACCTCTGACCAATTTCAGAATTGTTTACCACTGGAGCAAGTGCCCTGATAGGGTTTTCCTCTGTATAACTCGTGGGTTCAGGTTTTCTTTTCTTTTATGGTTCAAGTTAGATTTTATTCCTCTTTTATGTATTTATAGATATAAGCATGGAAATAATTCATTCCTATAAATACATCTGTGTGACGGGAAGAACTTTTTTCTGTTTTATTTTAAATTTTATTTTTTAAAATTTTGAAATTTAATTTTATTTATTTTTTTTATATAGCACGTTATTATTAGTTATGTATTTTATGCATATACATGTACACAGGTCAATCCCAAACTCCCAACTCATCCCACCACCACCACCCCATGGCTTCCCACACTTGGTGTCCATACGTTTGTTCTCTACCTCTGTGTCTCTATTTCTTCCCTGCAAACCAGTTCATCTGTACCATTTCTAGGCTCCACATATATGCATTAATATACAATATTTGTTTTCCTCTTTCTGACTTACTTCATTCTGTATGACAGTCTCTCGATCCATCGATGTCTCTACAAATGACCCAGTTTCATTCCTTTTTATGGCCGAGTAATATTCCATTTCATATATGTACCACATCTTTATCCATTCATCTGTCTGTGGGCATTTAGGTTGCTTCCATTACCTGGCTATTGTAAATAGTGCTGCAATGAACATTGTGGTGAATGTGCCTTTTTGATGTACGGTTTTCTCTGGGTATATGCCCAGAAGTGGGATTGCTGGATCAGATGGTAATTCTATTTCTAGTTTTTTTAAGGAAACTCCATACTGTTCTCCATAGTGACTGTATCAATTTACATTCCCACCAATAGTGGAAGAGGGCTCCTTTTGTCCACACCCTCCCCAGAATTGGTTGTTTGTAGATTTTCTGATGATGCCGATTCTAACAGGTGTGAGGTGAAACCTCATTGTAGTTTTGATTTGCATTTCTCTGATAATTAGTGCTGTTGAGCAGCTTTTCATGTGCGTCTTGGCCATCTCTGTGTCTCCTTTGAAGAAACGTCTCTTTAGATCTTCTGGCCATTTTTTGGGGTTGTTTGTTTTTTTTTAATATTAAGCTGCATGAGCTGTTTATATATATTGGAGATTAAACCTCTGTCCATTGATTCGTCTGCAACGATTTTCGCCCATTCTGAGGGATGCCTTTTTCCATTCCCGTGTTTTTTGAACAAAAAAGGAAAGAAAGGAAAAGAAGCAGAACACTAATGTGCGTAAAATATGCCTTTTGAAACGGTCGTTTTGAAATATGGACGTCCTTTGAATATTTTGGTCGATATGTGACCCCAGGATTTGTTTTCAGGGCAGGTGTCATTTACAGGCCTGCAATGATTTTGAATATCAACTGACCATTAGCGTTGGGATTAAAGCTGCTGTTGTGTGAAACGGCCACAAGGTGGCAGCAGTTCACCCTTACCAAATCTGGTTACTAGGGCAAGAGAGCCTCAGTGGAAGTGGTGTTCTAGATTGGAGTTTAGAATGGAATGTGCCAGGAGAAAGCCCCTCACGTTTGTCTCACTACTTCTTGTTCGTGTTTTTAATTTAATTTTTTATTTTTTCTTACAGCAAGTTTGATTACAATGTTTGGCTTGTTGTAGGTGTGGAAGATGTGGTTCTTTTACACATATACACATGTCTGTTCTTCCTGGGATCCTTTTCCCATGTACGTTATGACAGAATGTTGAGTAGTCCTCTCTTGGTATTCTGTAGGTCTTTGGTGATTATATATGTCACCTGTGTTTGTAGATGTCTGTTAACCCCGATATCGTAATGAAACCAATCCTCACACCTTTCCTTTGGTGAACCATAAGTTTGTTTAATGAATCTGTGATTGCCCTTCTCCGTGGAAATATCTGCCCTGGTATCCATTTTTAGGTAACACCTATAAGTGATATGATATGATATGTGTCTTTCACTTTCTGACTTACTACAAGTCACGTGATTACTTCTAGACTCATCTACGGTGCTGCAAATGGCATTGTGTCCTTTTTTCCCTTGGCTTCTCTTCTGCCTTAGCGGGGTCCATTTTCAACAATGTGATTCCCTGAGGGTTGTGGATTAGCTGACCTGGGCAGCCTTACCCTGCCGGCCCGCCCTCCCCAGGTGTGCCTCGTTGAGGTCAATATAAACAGCGCTCCAGGCAGCAATAGCCCCTGAAGCTGTGCCTGACTCCATATTCTCTGCCCCGTCAGCAGTCTCGGGGCTGTGCTGGTGGGAGGGAGTGAGGGGCCACAGCTTTGTGGGTGGCCCGGTGTGAGTGGGGTTCTGCTGGCCTTTCTGCAGGAGTTGCCAGGCTGCCGCCTGTAAAGAAGAGGTTGTGTCACCCATACCTTCCGCTGGAATTTCTCTCCGGACAGAGGTGAGGAAGGAAAAAAGCAGTGGGGGCCGGGACAGGAGGGGTATCTCAGGCAGGGCAATGGAAAGCTTCTGGAAGAGCGCCCGGGGCCAGGACCACCCTGGCTGGCCTGCAGGCACCAAGTTGGCCTGCGTGCTGTCGCTGGTGTGGCTCCACGGTCCTTCCTCTAGGCTTTCAAGCCCTTGTACATATTCAGGTGTTTTACCTGGAAAGGGTGGGAACAGTTCAGCAGCAGCTGGCCTGGGGCTCAGCTCACGTTTACTCAGAGATGCCTCGGCACGGTCCCCCAGCTTTGCAATGAGGACGCTCCTTGCGTGGGGGGTGGGTTGATGGCTGTATGGGAGATGGTTCCCCACCTCTGACCAATTTCAGAATTGTTTACCACTGGAGCAAGTGCCCTGATAGGGTTTTCCTCTGTATAACTCGTGGGTTCAGGTTTTCTTTTCTTTTATGGTTCAAGTTAGATTTTATTCCTCTTTTATGTATTTATAGATATAAGCATGGAAATAATTCATTCCTATAAATACATCTGTGTGACGGGAAGAACTTTTTTCTGTTTTATTTTAAATTTTATTTTTTAAAATTTTGAAATTTAATTTTATTTATTTTTTTTATATAGCACGTTATTATTAGTTATGTATTTTATGCATATACATGTACACAGGTCAATCCCAAACTCCCAACTCATCCCACCACCACCACCCCATGGCTTCCCACACTTGGTGTCCATACGTTTGTTCTCTACCTCTGTGTCTCTATTTCTTCCCTGCAAACCAGTTCATCTGTACCATTTCTAGGCTCCACATATATGCATTAATATACAATATTTGTTTTCCTCTTTCTGACTTACTTCATTCTGTATGACAGTCTCTCGATCCATCGATGTCTCTACAAATGACCCAGTTTCATTCCTTTTTATGGCCGAGTAATATTCCATTTCATATATGTACCACCTCTTTATCCATTCATCTGTCTGTGGGCATTTAGGTTGCTTCCATTACCTGGCTATTGTAAATAGTGCTGCAATGAACATTGTGGTGAATGTGCCTTTTTGATGTACGGTTTTCTCTGGGTATATGCCCAGAAGTGGGATTGCTGGATCAGATGGTAATTCTATTTCTAGTTTTTTTAAGGAAACTCCATACTGTTCTCCATAGTGACTGTATCAATTTACATTCCCACCAATAGTGGAAGAGGGCTCCTTTTGTCCACACCCTGCCCAGAATTGGTTGTTTGTAGATTTTCTGATGATGCCGATTCTAACAGGTGTGAGGTGAAACCTCATTGTAGTTTTGATTTGCATTTCTCTGATAATTAGTGCTGTTGAGCAGCTTTTCATGTGCGTCTTGGCCATCTCTGTGTCTCCTTTGAAGAAACGTCTCTTTAGATCTTCTGGCCATTTTTTGGGGTTGTTTGTTTTTTTTTAATATTAAGCTGCATGAGCTGTTTATATATATTGGAGATTAAACCTCTGTCCATTGATTCGTCTGCAACGATTTTCGCCCATTCTGAGGGATGCCTTTTTCCATTCCCGTGTTTTTTGAACAAAAAAGGAAAGAAAGGAAAAGAAGCAGAACACTAATGTGCGTAAAATATGCCTTTTGAAACGGTCGTTTTGAAATATGGACGTCCTTTGAATATTTTGGTCGATATGTGACCCCAGGATTTGTTTTCAGGGCAGGTGTCATTTACAGGCCTGCAATGATTTTGAATATCAACTGACCATTAGCGTTGGGATTAAAGCTGCTGTTGTGTGAAACGGCCACAAGGTGGCAGCAGTTCACCCTTACCAAATCTGGTTACTAGGGCAAGAGAGCCTCAGTGGAAGTGGTGTTCTAGATTGGAGTTTAGAATGGAATGTGCCAGGAGAAAGCCCCTCACGTTTGTCTCACTACTTCTTGTTCGTGTTTTTAATTTAATTTTTTATTTTTTCTTACAGCAAGTTTGATTACAATGTTTGGCTTGTTGTAGGTGTGGAAGATGTGGTTCTTTTACACATATACACATGTCTGTTCTTCCTGGGATCCTTTTCCCATGTACGTTATGACAGAATGTTGAGTAGTCCTCTCTTGGTATTCTGTAGGTCTTTGGTGATTATATATGTCACCTGTGTTTGTAGATGTCTGTTAACCCCGATATCGTAATGAAACCAATCCTCACACCTTTCCTTTGGTGAACCATAAGTTTGTTTAATGAATCTGTGATTGCCCTTCTCCGTGGAAATATCTGCCCTGGTATCCATTTTTAGGTAACACCTATAAGTGATATGATATGATATGTGTCTTTCACTTTCTGACTTACTACAAGTCACGTGATTACTTCTAGACTCATCTACGGTGCTGCAAATGGCATTGTGTCCTTTTTTCCCTTGGCTTCTCTTCTGCCTTAGCGGGGTCCATTTTCAACAATGTGATTCCCTGAGGGTTGTGGATTAGCTGACCTGGGCAGCCTTACCCTGCCGGCCCGCCCTCCCCAGGTGTGCCTCGTTGAGGTCAATATAAACAGCGCTCCAGGCAGCAATAGCCCCTGAAGCTGTGCCTGACTCCATATTCTCTGCCCCGTCAGCAGTCTCGGGGCTGTGCTGGTGGGAGGGAGTGAGGGGCCACAGCTTTGTGGGTGGCCCGGTGTGAGTGGGGTTCTGCTGGCCTTTCTGCAGGAGTTGCCAGGCTGCCGCCTGTAAAGAAGAGGTTGTGTCACCCATACCTTCCGCTGGAATTTCTCTCCGGACAGAGGTGAGGAAGGAAAAAAGCAGTGGGGGCCGGGACAGGAGGGGTATCTCAGGCAGGGCAATGGAAAGCTTCTGGAAGAGCGCCCGGGGCCAGGACCACCCTGGCTGGCCTGCAGGCACCAAGTTGGCCTGCGTGCTGTCGCTGGTGTGGCTCCACGGTCCTTCCTCTAGGCTTTCAAGCCCTTGTACATATTCAGGTGTTTTACCTGGAAAGGGTGGGAACAGTTCAGCAGCAGCTGGCCTGGGGCTCAGCTCACGTTTACTCAGAGATGCCTCGGCACGGTCCCCCAGCTTTGCAATGAGGACGCTCCTTGCGTGGGGGGTGGGTTGATGTCTGTATGGGAGATGGTTCCCCACCTCTGACCAATTTCAGAATTGTTTACCACTGGAGCAAGTGCCCTGATAGGGTTTTCCTCTGTATAACTCGTGGGTTCAGGTTTTCTTTTCTTTTATGGTTCAAGTTAGATTTTATTCCTCTTTTATGTATTTATAGATATAAGCATGGAAATAATTCATTCCTATAAATACATCTGTGTGACGGGAAGAACTTTTTTCTGTTTTATTTTAAATTTTATTTTTTAAAATTTTGAAATTTAATTTTATTTATTTTTTTTATATAGCACGTTATTATTAGTTATGTATTTTATGCATATACATGTACACAGGTCAATCCCAAACTCCCAACTCATCCCACCACCACCACCCCATGGCTTCCCACACTTGGTGTCCATACGTTTGTTCTCTACCTCTGTGTCTCTATTTCTTCCCTGCAAACCAGTTCATCTGTACCATTTCTAGGCTCCACATATATGCATTAATATACAATATTTGTTTTCCTCTTTCTGACTTACTTCATTCTGTATGACAGTCTCTCGATCCATCGATGTCTCTACAAATGACCCAGTTTCATTCCTTTTTATGGCCGAGTAATATTCCATTTCATATATGTACCACATCTTTATCCATTCATCTGTCTGTGGGCATTTAGGTTGCTTCCATTACCTGGCTATTGTAAATAGTGCTGCAATGAACATTGTGGTGAATGTGCCTTTTTGATGTACGGTTTTCTCTGGGTATATGCCCAGAAGTGGGATTGCTGGATCAGATGGTAATTCTATTTCTAGTTTTTTTAAGGAAACTCCATACTGTTCTCCATAGTGACTGTATCAATTTACATTCCCACCAATAGTGGAAGAGGGCTCCTTTTGTCCACACCCTCCCCAGAATTGGTTGTTTGTAGATTTTCTGATGATGCCGATTCTAACAGGTGTGAGGTGAAACCTCATTGTAGTTTTGATTTGCATTTCTCTGATAATTAGTGCTGTTGAGCAGCTTTTCATGTGCGTCTTGGCCATCTCTGTGTCTCCTTTGAAGAAACGTCTCTTTAGATCTTCTGGCCATTTTTTGGGGTTGTTTGTTTTTTTTTAATATTAAGCTGCATGAGCTGTTTATATATATTGGAGATTAAACCTCTGTCCATTGATTCGTCTGCAACGATTTTCGCCCATTCTGAGGGATGCCTTTTTCCATTCCCGTGTTTTTTGAACAAAAAAGGAAAGAAAGGAAAAGAAGCAGAACACTAATGTGCGTAAAATATGCCTTTTGAAACGGTCGTTTTGAAATATGGACGTCCTTTGAATATTTTGGTCGATATGTGACCCCAGGATTTGTTTTCAGGGCAGGTGTCATTTACAGGCCTGCAATGATTTTGAATATCAACTGACCATTAGCGTTGGGATTAAAGCTGCTGTTGTGTGAAACGGCCACAAGGTGGCAGCAGTTCACCCTTACCAAATCTGGTTACTAGGGCAAGAGAGCCTCAGTGGAAGTGGTGTTCTAGATTGGAGTTTAGAATGGAATGTGCCAGGAGAAAGCCCCTCACGTTTGTCTCACTACTTCTTGTTCGTGTTTTTAATTTAATTTTTTATTTTTTCTTACAGCAAGTTTGATTACAATGTTTGGCTTGTTGTAGGTGTGGAAGATGTGGTTCTTTTACACATATACACATGTCTGTTCTTCCTGGGATCCTTTTCCCATGTACGTTATGACAGAATGTTGAGTAGTCCTCTCTTGGTATTCTGTAGGTCTTTGGTGATTATATATGTCACCTGTGTTTGTAGATGTCTGTTAACCCCGATATCGTAATGAAACCAATCCTCACACCTTTCCTTTGGTGAACCATAAGTTTGTTTAATGAATCTGTGATTGCCCTTCTCCGTGGAAATATCTGCCCTGGTATCCATTTTTAGGTAACACCTATAAGTGATATGATATGATATGTGTCTTTCACTTTCTGACTTACTACAAGTCACGTGATTACTTCTAGACTCATCTACGGTGCTGCAAATGGCATTGTGTCCTTTTTTCCCTTGGCTTCTCTTCTGCCTTAGCGGGGTCCATTTTCAACAATGTGATTCCCTGAGGGTTGTGGATTAGCTGACCTGGGCAGCCTTACCCTGCCGGCCCGCCCTCCCCAGGTGTGCCTCGTTGAGGTCAATATAAACAGCGCTCCAGGCAGCAATAGCCCCTGAAGCTGTGCCTGACTCCATATTCTCTGCCCCGTCAGCAGTCTCGGGGCTGTGCTGGTGGGAGGGAGTGAGGGGCCACAGCTTTGTGGGTGGCCCGGTGTGAGTGGGGTTCTGCTGGCCTTTCTGCAGGAGTTGCCAGGCTGCCGCCTGTAAAGAAGAGGTTGTGTCACCCATACCTTCCGCTGGAATTTCTCTCCGGACAGAGGTGAGGAAGGAAAAAAGCAGTGGGGGCCGGGACAGGAGGGGTATCTCAGGCAGGGCAATGGAAAGCTTCTGGAAGAGCGCCCGGGGCCAGGACCACCCTGGCTGGCCTGCAGGCACCAAGTTGGCCTGCGTGCTGTCGCTGGTGTGGCTCCACGGTCCTTCCTCTAGGCTTTCAAGCCCTTGTACATATTCAGGTGTTTTACCTGGAAAGGGTGGGAACAGTTCAGCAGCAGCTGGCCTGGGGCTCAGCTCACGTTTACTCAGAGATGCCTCGGCACGGTCCCCCAGCTTTGCAATGAGGACGCTCCTTGCGTGGGGGGTGGGTTGATGGCTGTATGGGAGATGGTTCCCCACCTCTGACCAATTTCAGAATTGTTTACCACTGGAGCAAGTGCCCTGATAGGGTTTTCCTCTGTATAACTCGTGGGTTCAGGTTTTCTTTTCTTTTATGGTTCAAGTTAGATTTTATTCCTCTTTTATGTATTTATAGATATAAGCATGGAAATAATTCATTCCTATAAATACATCTGTGTGACGGGAAGAACTTTTTTCTGTTTTATTTTAAATTTTATTTTTTAAAATTTTGAAATTTAATTTTATTTATTTTTTTTATATAGCACGTTATTATTAGTTATGTATTTTATGCATATACATGTACACAGGTCAATCCCAAACTCCCAACTCATCCCACCACCACCACCCCATGGCTTCCCACACTTGGTGTCCATACGTTTGTTCTCTACCTCTGTGTCTCTATTTCTTCCCTGCAAACCAGTTCATCTGTACCATTTCTAGGCTCCACATATATGCATTAATATACAATATTTGTTTTCCTCTTTCTGACTTACTTCATTCTGTATGACAGTCTCTCGATCCATCGATGTCTCTACAAATGACCCAGTTTCATTCCTTTTTATGGCCGAGTAATATTCCATTTCATATATGTACCACATCTTTATCCATTCATCTGTCTGTGGGCATTTAGGTTGCTTCCATTACCTGGCTATTGTAAATAGTGCTGCAATGAACATTGTGGTGAATGTGCCTTTTTGATGTACGGTTTTCTCTGGGTATATGCCCAGAAGTGGGATTGCTGGATCAGATGGTAATTCTATTTCTAGTTTTTTTAAGGAAACTCCATACTGTTCTCCATAGTGACTGTATCAATTTACATTCCCACCAATAGTGGAAGAGGGCTCCTTTTGTCCACACCCTCCCCAGAATTGGTTGTTTGTAGATTTTCTGATGATGCCGATTCTAACAGGTGTGAGGTGAAACCTCATTGTAGTTTTGATTTGCATTTCTCTGATAATTAGTGCTGTTGAGCAGCTTTTCATGTGCGTCTTGGCCATCTCTGTGTCTCCTTTGAAGAAACGTCTCTTTAGATCTTCTGGCCATTTTTTGGGGTTGTTTGTTTTTTTTTAATATTAAGCTGCATGAGCTGTTTATATATATTGGAGATTAAACCTCTGTCCATTGATTCGTCTGCAACGATTTTCGCCCATTCTGAGGGATGCCTTTTTCCATTCCCGTGTTTTTTGAACAAAAAAGGAAAGAAAGGAAAAGAAGCAGAACACTAATGTGCGTAAAATATGCCTTTTGAAACGGTCGTTTTGAAATATGGACGTCCTTTGAATATTTTGGTCGATATGTGACCCCAGGATTTGTTTTCAGGGCAGGTGTCATTTACAGGCCTGCAATGATTTTGAATATCAACTGACCATTAGCGTTGGGATTAAAGCTGCTGTTGTGTGAAACGGCCACAAGGTGGCAGCAGTTCACCCTTACCAAATCTGGTTACTAGGGCAAGAGAGCCTCAGTGGAAGTGGTGTTCTAGATTGGAGTTTAGAATGGAATGTGCCAGGAGAAAGCCCCTCACGTTTGTCTCACTACTTCTTGTTCGTGTTTTTAATTTAATTTTTTATTTTTTCTTACAGCAAGTTTGATTACAATGTTTGGCTTGTTGTAGGTGTGGAAGATGTGGTTCTTTTACACATATACACATGTCTGTTCTTCCTGGGATCCTTTTCCCATGTACGTTATGACAGAATGTTGAGTAGTCCTCTCTTGGTATTCTGTAGGTCTTTGGTGATTATATATGTCACCTGTGTTTGTAGATGTCTGTTAACCCCGATATCGTAATGAAACCAATCCTCACACCTTTCCTTTGGTGAACCATAAGTTTGTTTAATGAATCTGTGATTGCCCTTCTCCGTGGAAATATCTGCCCTGGTATCCATTTTTAGGTAACACCTATAAGTGATATGATATGATATGTGTCTTTCACTTTCTGACTTACTACAAGTCACGTGATTACTTCTAGACTCATCTACGGTGCTGCAAATGGCATTGTGTCCTTTTTTCCCTTGGCTTCTCTTCTGCCTTAGCGGGGTCCATTTTCAACAATGTGATTCCCTGAGGGTTGTGGATTAGCTGACCTGGGCAGCCTTACCCTGCCGGCCCGCCCTCCCCAGGTGTGCCTCGTTGAGGTCAATATAAACAGCGCTCCAGGCAGCAATAGCCCCTGAAGCTGTGCCTGACTCCATATTCTCTGCCCCGTCAGCAGTCTCGGGGCTGTGCTGGTGGGAGGGAGTGAGGGGCCACAGCTTTGTGGGTGGCCCGGTGTGAGTGGGGTTCTGCTGGCCTTTCTGCAGGAGTTGCCAGGCTGCCGCCTGTAAAGAAGAGGTTGTGTCACCCATACCTTCCGCTGGAATTTCTCTCCGGACAGAGGTGAGGAAGGAAAAAAGCAGTGGGGGCCGGGACAGGAGGGGTATCTCAGGCAGGGCAATGGAAAGCTTCTGGAAGAGCGCCCGGGGCCAGGACCACCCTGGCTGGCCTGCAGGCACCAAGTTGGCCTGCGTGCTGTCGCTGGTGTGGCTCCACGGTCCTTCCTCTAGGCTTTCAAGCCCTTGTACATATTCAGGTGTTTTACCTGGAAAGGGTGGGAACAGTTCAGCAGCAGCTGGCCTGGGGCTCAGCTCACGTTTACTCAGAGATGCCTCGGCACGGTCCCCCAGCTTTGCAATGAGGACGCTCCTTGCGTGGGGGGTGGGTTGATGGCTGTATGGGAGATGGTTCCCCACCTCTGACCAATTTCAGAATTGTTTACCACTGGAGCAAGTGCCCTGATAGGGTTTTCCTCTGTATAACTCGTGGGTTCAGGTTTTCTTTTCTTTTATGGTTCAAGTTAGATTTTATTCCTCTTTTATGTATTTATAGATATAAGCATGGAAATAATTCATTCCTATAAATACATCTGTGTGACGGGAAGAACTTTTTTCTGTTTTATTTTAAATTTTATTTTTTAAAATTTTGAAATTTAATTTTATTTATTTTTTTTATATAGCACGTTATTATTAGTTATGTATTTTATGCATATACATGTACACAGGTCAATCCCAAACTCCCAACTCATCCCACCACCACCACCCCATGGCTTCCCACACTTGGTGTCCATACGTTTGTTCTCTACCTCTGTGTCTCTATTTCTTCCCTGCAAACCAGTTCATCTGTACCATTTCTAGGCTCCACATATATGCATTAATATACAATATTTGTTTTCCTCTTTCTGACTTACTTCATTCTGTATGACAGTCTCTCGATCCATCGATGTCTCTACAAATGACCCAGTTTCATTCCTTTTTATGGCCGAGTAATATTCCATTTCATATATGTACCACATCTTTATCCATTCATCTGTCTGTGGGCATTTAGGTTGCTTCCATTACCTGGCTATTGTAAATAGTGCTGCAATGAACATTGTGGTGAATGTGCCTTTTTGATGTACGGTTTTCTCTGGGTATATGCCCAGAAGTGGGATTGCTGGATCAGATGGTAATTCTATTTCTAGTTTTTTTAAGGAAACTCCATACTGTTCTCCATAGTGACTGTATCAATTTACATTCCCACCAATAGTGGAAGAGGGCTCCTTTTGTCCACACCCTCCCCAGAATTGGTTGTTTGTAGATTTTCTGATGATGCCGATTCTAACAGGTGTGAGGTGAAACCTCATTGTAGTTTTGATTTGCATTTCTCTGATAATTAGTGCTGTTGAGCAGCTTTTCATGTGCGTCTTGGCCATCTCTGTGTCTCCTTTGAAGAAACGTCTCTTTAGATCTTCTGGCCATTTTTTTGGGTTGTTTGTTTTTTTTAATATTAAGCTGCATGAGCTGTTTATATATATTGGAGATTAAACCTCTGTCCATTGATTCGTCTGCAACGATTTTCGCCCATTCTGAGGGATGCCTTTTTCCATTCCCGTGTTTTTTGAACAAAAAAGGAAAGAAAGGAAAAGAAGCAGAACACTAATGTGCGTAAAATATGCCTTTTGAAACGGTCGTTTTGAAATATGGACGTCCTTTGAATATTTTGGTCGATATGTGACCCCAGGATTTGTTTTCAGGGCAGGTGTCATTTACAGGCCTGCAATGATTTTGAATATCAACTGACCATTAGCGTTGGGATTAAAGCTGCTGTTGTGTGAAACGGCCACAAGGTGGCAGCAGTTCACCCTTACCAAATCTGGTTACTAGGGCAAGAGAGCCTCAGTGGAAGTGGTGTTCTAGATTGGAGTTTAGAATGGAATGTGCCAGGAGAAAGCCCCTCACGTTTGTCTCACTACTTCTTGTTCGTGTTTTTAATTTAATTTTTTATTTTTTCTTACAGCAAGTTTGATTACAATGTTTGGCTTGTTGTAGGTGTGGAAGATGTGGTTCTTTTACACATATACACATGTCTGTTCTTCCTGGGATCCTTTTCCCATGTACGTTATGACAGAATGTTGAGTAGTCCTCTCTTGGTATTCTGTAGGTCTTTGGTGATTATATATGTCACCTGTGTTTGTAGATGTCTGTTAACCCCGATATCGTAATGAAACCAATCCTCACACCTTTCCTTTGGTGAACCATAAGTTTGTTTAATGAATCTGTGATTGCCCTTCTCCGTGGAAATATCTGCCCTGGTATCCATTTTTAGGTAACACCTATAAGTGATATGATATGATATGTGTCTTTCACTTTCTGACTTACTACAAGTCACGTGATTACTTCTAGACTCATCTACGGTGCTGCAAATGGCATTGTGTCCTTTTTTCCCTTGGCTTCTCTTCTGCCTTAGCGGGGTCCATTTTCAACAATGTGATTCCCTGAGGGTTGTGGATTAGCTGACCTGGGCAGCCTTACCCTGCCGGCCCGCCCTCCCCAGGTGTGCCTCGTTGAGGTCAATATAAACAGCGCTCCAGGCAGCAATAGCCCCTGAAGCTGTGCCTGACTCCATATTCTCTGCCCCGTCAGCAGTCTCGGGGCTGTGCTGGTGGGAGGGAGTGAGGGGCCACAGCTTTGTGGGTGGCCCGGTGTGAGTGGGGTTCTGCTGGCCTTTCTGCAGGAGTTGCCAGGCTGCCGCATGTAAAGAAGAGGTTGTGTCACCCATACCTTCCGCTGGAATTTCTCTCCGGACAGAGGTGAGGAAGGAAAAAAGCAGTGGGGGCCGGGACAGGAGGGGTATCTCAGGCAGGGCAATGGAAAGCTTCTGGAAGAGCGCCCGGGGCCAGGACCACCCTGGCTGGCCTGCAGGCACCAAGTTGGCCTGCGTGCTGTCGCTGGTGTGGCTCCACGGTCCTTCCTCTAGGCTTTCAAGCCCTTGTACATATTCAGGTGTTTTACCTGGAAAGGGTGGGAACAGTTCAGCAGCAGCTGGCCTGGGGCTCAGCTCACGTTTACTCAGAGATGCCTCGGCACGGTCCCCCAGCTTTGCAATGAGGACGCTCCTTGCGTGGGGGGTGGGTTGATGGCTGTATGGGAGATGGTTCCCCACCTCTGACCAATTTCAGAATTGTTTACCACTGGAGCAAGTGCCCTGATAGGGTTTTCCTCTGTATAACTCGTGGGTTCAGGTTTTCTTTTCTTTTATGGTTCAAGTTAGATTTTATTCCTCTTTTATGTATTTATAGATATAAGCATGGAAATAATTCATTCCTATAAATACATCTGTGTGACGGGAAGAACTTTTTTCTGTTTTATTTTAAATTTTATTTTTTAAAATTTTGAAATTTAATTTTATTTATTTTTTTTATATAGCACGTTATTATTAGTTATGTATTTTATGCATATACATGTACACAGGTCAATCCCAAACTCCCAACTCATCCCACCACCACCACCCCATGGCTTCCCACACTTGGTGTCCATACGTTTGTTCTCTACCTCTGTGTCTCTATTTCTTCCCTGCAAACCAGTTCATCTGTACCATTTCTAGGCTCCACATATATGCATTAATATACAATATTTGTTTTCCTCTTTCTGACTTACTTCATTCTGTATGACAGTCTCTCGATCCATCGATGTCTCTACAAATGACCCAGTTTCATTCCTTTTTATGGCCGAGTAATATTCCATTTCATATATGTACCACATCTTTATCCATTCATCTGTCTGTGGGCATTTAGGTTGCTTCCATTACCTGGCTATTGTAAATAGTGCTGCAATGAACATTGTGGTGAATGTGCCTTTTTGATGTACGGTTTTCTCTGGGTATATGCCCAGAAGTGGGATTGCTGGATCAGATGGTAATTCTATTTCTAGTTTTTTTAAGGAAACTCCATACTGTTCTCCATAGTGACTGTATCAATTTACATTCCCACCAATAGTGGAAGAGGGCTCCTTTTGTCCACACCCTCCCCAGAATTGGTTGTTTGTAGATTTTCTGATGATGCCGATTCTAACAGGTGTGAGGTGAAACCTCATTGTAGTTTTGATTTGCATTTCTCTGATAATTAGTGCTGTTGAGCAGCTTTTCATGTGCGTCTTGGCCATCTCTGTGTCTCCTTTGAAGAAACGTCTCTTTAGATCTTCTGGCCATTTTTTGGGGTTGTTTGTTTTTTTTTAATATTAAGCTGCATGAGCTGTTTATATATATTGGAGATTAAACCTCTGTCCATTGATTCGTCTGCAACGATTTTCGCCCATTCTGAGGGATGCCTTTTTCCATTCCCGTGTTTTTTGAACAAAAAAGGAAAGAAAGGAAAAGAAGCAGAACACTAATGTGCGTAAAATATGCCTTTTGAAACGGTCGTTTTGAAATATGGACGTCCTTTGAATATTTTGGTCGATATGTGACCCCAGGATTTGTTTTCAGGGCAGGTGTCATTTACAGGCCTGCAATGATTTTGAATATCAACTGACCATTAGCGTTGGGATTAAAGCTGCTGTTGTGTGAAACGGCCACAAGGTGGCAGCAGTTCACCCTTACCAAATCTGGTTACTAGGGCAAGAGAGCCTCAGTGGAAGTGGTGTTCTAGATTGGAGTTTAGAATGGAATGTGCCAGGAGAAAGCCCCTCACGTTTGTCTCACTACTTCTTGTTCGTGTTTTTAATTTAATTTTTTATTTTTTCTTACAGCAAGTTTGATTACAATGTTTGGCTTGTTGTAGGTGTGGAAGATGTGGTTCTTTTACACATATACACATGTCTGTTCTTCCTGGGATCCTTTTCCCATGTACGTTATGACAGAATGTTGAGTAGTCCTCTCTTGGTATTCTGTAGGTCTTTGGTGATTATATATGTCACCTGTGTTTGTAGATGTCTGTTAACCCCGATATCGTAATGAAACCAATCCTCACACCTTTCCTTTGGTGAACCATAAGTTTGTTTAATGAATCTGTGATTGCCCTTCTCCGTGGAAATATCTGCCCTGGTATCCATTTTTAGGTAACACCTATAAGTGATATGATATGATATGTGTCTTTCACTTTCTGACTTACTACAAGTCACGTGATTACTTCTAGACTCATCTACGGTGCTGCAAATGGCATTGTGTCCTTTTTTCCCTTGGCTTCTCTTCTGCCTTAGCGGGGTCCATTTTCAACAATGTGATTCCCTGAGGGTTGTGGATTAGCTGACCTGGGCAGCCTTACCCTGCCGGCCCGCCCTCCCCAGGTGTGCCTCGTTGAGGTCAATATAAACAGCGCTCCAGGCAGCAATAGCCCCTGAAGCTGTGCCTGACTCCATATTCTCTGCCCCGTCAGCAGTCTCGGGGCTGTGCTGGTGGGAGGGAGTGAGGGGCCACAGCTTTGTGGGTGGCCCGGTGTGAGTGGGGTTCTGCTGGCCTTTCTGCAGGAGTTGCCAGGCTGCCGCCTGTAAAGAAGAGGTTGTGTCACCCATACCTTCCGCTGGAATTTCTCTCCGGACAGAGGTGAGGAAGGAAAAAAGCAGTGGGGGCCGGGACAGGAGGGGTATCTCAGGCAGGGCAATGGAAAGCTTCTGGAAGAGCGCCCGGGGCCAGGACCACCCTGGCTGGCCTGCAGGCACCAAGTTGGCCTGCGTGCTGTCGCTGGTGTGGCTCCACGGTCCTTCCTCTAGGCTTTCAAGCCCTTGTACATATTCAGGTGTTTTACCTGGAAAGGGTGGGAACAGTTCAGCAGCAGCTGGCCTGGGGCTCAGCTCACGTTTACTCAGAGATGCCTCGGCACGGTCCCCCAGCTTTGCAATGAGGACGCTCCTTGCGTGGGGGGTGGGTTGATGGCTGTATGGGAGATGGTTCCCCACCTCTGACCAATTTCAGAATTGTTTACCACTGGAGCAAGTGCCCTGATAGGGTTTTCCTCTGTATAACTCGTGGGTTCAGGTTTTCTTTTCTTTTATGGTTCAAGTTAGATTTTATTCCTCTTTTATGTATTTATAGATATAAGCATGGAAATAATTCATTCCTATAAATACATCTGTGTGACGGGAAGAACTTTTTTCTGTTTTATTTTAAATTTTATTTTTTAAAATTTTGAAATTTAATTTTATTTATTTTTTTTATATAGCACGTTATTATTAGTTATGTATTTTATGCATATACATGTACACAGGTCAATCCCAAACTCCCAACTCATCCCACCACCACCACCCCATGGCTTCCCACACTTGGTGTCCATACGTTTGTTCTCTACCTCTGTGTCTCTATTTCTTCCCTGCAAACCAGTTCATCTGTACCATTTCTAGGCTCCACATATATGCATTAATATACAATATTTGTTTTCCTCTTTCTGACTTACTTCATTCTGTATGACAGTCTCTCGATCCATCGATGTCTCTACAAATGACCCAGTTTCATTCCTTTTTATGGCCGAGTAATATTCCATTTCATATATGTACCACCTCTTTATCCATTCATCTGTCTGTGGGCATTTAGGTTGCTTCCATTACCTGGCTATTGTAAATAGTGCTGCAATGAACATTGTGGTGAATGTGCCTTTTTGATGTACGGTTTTCTCTGGGTATATGCCCAGAAGTGGGATTGCTGGATCAGATGGTAATTCTATTTCTAGTTTTTTTAAGGAAACTCCATACTGTTCTCCATAGTGACTGTATCAATTTACATTCCCACCAATAGTGGAAGAGGGCTCCTTTTGTCCACACCCTCCCCAGAATTGGTTGTTTGTAGATTTTCTGATGATGCCGATTCTAACAGGTGTGAGGTGAAACCTCATTGTAGTTTTGATTTGCATTTCTCTGATAATTAGTGCTGTTGAGCAGCTTTTCATGTGCGTCTTGGCCATCTCTGTGTCTCCTTTGAAGAAACGTCTCTTTAGATCTTCTGGCCATTTTTTGGGGTTGTTTGTTTTTTTTTAATATTAAGCTGCATGAGCTGTTTATATATATTGGAGATTAAACCTCTGTCCATTGATTCGTCTGCAACGATTTTCGCCCATTCTGAGGGATGCCTTTTTCCATTCCCGTGTTTTTTGAACAAAAAAGGAAAGAAAGGAAAAGAAGCAGAACACTAATGTGCGTAAAATATGCCTTTTGAAACGGTCGTTTTGAAATATGGACGTCCTTTGAATATTTTGGTCGATATGTGACCCCAGGATTTGTTTTCAGGGCAGGTGTCATTTACAGGCCTGCAATGATTTTGAATATCAACTGACCATTAGCGTTGGGATTAAAGCTGCTGTTGTGTGAAACGGCCACAAGGTGGCAGCAGTTCACCCTTACCAAATCTGGTTACTAGGGCAAGAGAGCCTCAGTGGAAGTGGTGTTCTAGATTGGAGTTTAGAATGGAATGTGCCAGGAGAAAGCCCCTCACGTTTGTCTCACTACTTCTTGTTCGTGTTTTTAATTTAATTTTTTATTTTTTCTTACAGCAAGTTTGATTACAATGTTTGGCTTGTTGTAGGTGTGGAAGATGTGGTTCTTTTACACATATACACATGTCTGTTCTTCCTGGGATCCTTTTCCCATGTACGTTATGACAGAATGTTGAGTAGTCCTCTCTTGGTATTCTGTAGGTCTTTGGTGATTATATATGTCACCTGTGTTTGTAGATGTCTGTTAACCCCGATATCGTAATGAAACCAATCCTCACACCTTTCCTTTGGTGAACCATAAGTTTGTTTAATGAATCTGTGATTGCCCTTCTCCGTGGAAATATCTGCCCTGGTATCCATTTTTAGGTAACACCTATAAGTGATATGATATGATATGTGTCTTTCACTTTCTGACTTACTACAAGTCACGTGATTACTTCTAGACTCATCTACGGTGCTGCAAATGGCATTGTGTCCTTTTTTCCCTTGGCTTCTCTTCTGCCTTAGCGGGGTCCATTTTCAACAATGTGATTCCCTGAGGGTTGTGGATTAGCTGACCTGGGCAGCCTTACCCTGCCGGCCCGCCCTCCCCAGGTGTGCCTCGTTGAGGTCAATATAAACAGCGCTCCAGGCAGCAATAGCCCCTGAAGCTGTGCCTGACTCCATATTCTCTGCCCCGTCAGCAGTCTCGGGGCTGTGCTGGTGGGAGGGAGTGAGGGGCCACAGCTTTGTGGGTGGCCCGGTGTGAGTGGGGTTCTGCTGGCCTTTCTGCAGGAGTTGCCAGGCTGCCGCCTGTAAAGAAGAGGTTGTGTCACCCATACCTTCCGCTGGAATTTCTCTCCGGACAGAGGTGAGGAAGGAAAAAAGCAGTGGGGGCCGGGACAGGAGGGGTATCTCAGGCAGGGCAATGGAAAGCTTCTGGAAGAGCGCCCGGGGCCAGGACCACCCTGGCTGGCCTGCAGGCACCAAGTTGGCCTGCGTGCTGTCGCTGGTGTGGCTCCACGGTCCTTCCTCTAGGCTTTCAAGCCCTTGTACATATTCAGGTGTTTTACCTGGAAAGGGTGGGAACAGTTCAGCAGCAGCTGGCCTGGGGCTCAGCTCACGTTTACTCAGAGATGCCTCGGCACGGTCCCCCAGCTTTGCAATGAGGACGCTCCTTGCGTGGGGGGTGGGTTGATGGCTGTATGGGAGATGGTTCCCCACCTCTGACCAATTTCAGAATTGTTTACCACTGGAGCAAGTGCCCTGATAGGGTTTTCCTCTGTATAACTCGTGGGTTCAGGTTTTCTTTTCTTTTATGGTTCAAGTTAGATTTTATTCCTCTTTTATGTATTTATAGATATAAGCATGGAAATAATTCATTCCTATAAATACATCTGTGTGACGGGAAGAACTTTTTTCTGTTTTATTTTAAATTTTATTTTTTAAAATTTTGAAATTTAATTTTATTTATTTTTTTTATATAGCACGTTATTATTAGTTATGTATTTTATGCATATACATGTACACAGGTCAATCCCAAACTCCCAACTCATCCCACCACCACCACCCCATGGCTTCCCACACTTGGTGTCCATACGTTTGTTCTCTACCTCTGTGTCTCTATTTCTTCCCTGCAAACCAGTTCATCTGTACCATTTCTAGGCTCCACATATATGCATTAATATACAATATTTGTTTTCCTCTTTCTGACTTACTTCATTCTGTATGACAGTCTCTCGATCCATCGATGTCTCTACAAATGACCCAGTTTCATTCCTTTTTATGGCCGAGTAATATTCCATTTCATATATGTACCACATCTTTATCCATTCATCTGTCTGTGGGCATTTAGGTTGCTTCCATTACCTGGCTATTGTAAATAGTGCTGCAATGAACATTGTGGTGAATGTGCCTTTTTGATGTACGGTTTTCTCTGGGTATATGCCCAGAAGTGGGATTGCTGGATCAGATGGTAATTCTATTTCTAGTTTTTTTAAGGAAACTCCATACTGTTCTCCATAGTGACTGTATCAATTTACATTCCCACCAATAGTGGAAGAGGGCTCCTTTTGTCCACACCCTGCCCAGAATTGGTTGTTTGTAGATTTTCTGATGATGCCGATTCTAACAGGTGTGAGGTGAAACCTCATTGTAGTTTTGATTTGCATTTCTCTGATAATTAGTGCTGTTGAGCAGCTTTTCATGTGCGTCTTGGCCATCTCTGTGTCTCCTTTGAAGAAACGTCTCTTTAGATCTTCTGGCCATTTTTTGGGGTTGTTTGTTTTTTTTTAATATTAAGCTGCATGAGCTGTTTATATATATTGGAGATTAAACCTCTGTCCATTGATTCGTCTGCAACGATTTTCGCCCATTCTGAGGGATGCCTTTTTCCATTCCCGTGTTTTTTGAACAAAAAAGGAAAGAAAGGAAAAGAAGCAGAACACTAATGTGCGTAAAATATGCCTTTTGAAACGGTCGTTTTGAAATATGGACGTCCTTTGAATATTTTGGTCGATATGTGACCCCAGGATTTGTTTTCAGGGCAGGTGTCATTTACAGGCCTGCAATGATTTTGAATATCAACTGACCATTAGCGTTGGGATTAAAGCTGCTGTTGTGTGAAACGGCCACAAGGTGGCAGCAGTTCACCCTTACCAAATCTGGTTACTAGGGCAAGAGAGCCTCAGTGGAAGTGGTGTTCTAGATTGGAGTTTAGAATGGAATGTGCCAGGAGAAAGCCCCTCACGTTTGTCTCACTACTTCTTGTTCGTGTTTTTAATTTAATTTTTTATTTTTTCTTACAGCAAGTTTGATTACAATGTTTGGCTTGTTGTAGGTGTGGAAGATGTGGTTCTTTTACACATATACACATGTCTGTTCTTCCTGGGATCCTTTTCCCATGTACGTTATGACAGAATGTTGAGTAGTCCTCTCTTGGTATTCTGTAGGTCTTTGGTGATTATATATGTCACCTGTGTTTGTAGATGTCTGTTAACCCCGATATCGTAATGAAACCAATCCTCACACCTTTCCTTTGGTGAACCATAAGTTTGTTTAATGAATCTGTGATTGCCCTTCTCCGTGGAAATATCTGCCCTGGTATCCATTTTTAGGTAACACCTATAAGTGATATGATATGATATGTGTCTTTCACTTTCTGACTTACTACAAGTCACGTGATTACTTCTAGACTCATCTACGGTGCTGCAAATGGCATTGTGTCCTTTTTTCCCTTGGCTTCTCTTCTGCCTTAGCGGGGTCCATTTTCACAATGTGATTCCCTGAGGGTTGTGGATTAGCTGACCTGGGCAGCCTTACCCTGCCGGCCCGCCCTCCCCAGGTGTGCCTCGTTGAGGTCAATATAAACAGCGCTCCAGGCAGCAATAGCCCCTGAAGCTGTGCCTGACTCCATATTCTCTGCCCCGTCAGCAGTCTCGGGGCTGTGCTGGTGGGAGGGAGTGAGGGGCCACAGCTTTGTGGGTGGCCCGGTGTGAGTGGGGTTCTGCTGGCCTTTCTGCAGGAGTTGCCAGGCTGCCGCCTGTAAAGAAGAGGTTGTGTCACCCATACCTTCCGCTGGAATTTCTCTCCGGACAGAGGTGAGGAAGGAAAAAAGCAGTGGGGGCCGGGACAGGAGGGGTATCTCAGGCAGGGCAATGGAAAGCTTCTGGAAGAGCGCCCGGGGCCAGGACCACCCTGGCTGGCCTGCAGGCACCAAGTTGGCCTGCGTGCTGTCGCTGGTGTGGCTCCACGGTCCTTCCTCTAGGCTTTCAAGCCCTTGTACATATTCAGGTGTTTTACCTGGAAAGGGTGGGAACAGTTCAGCAGCAGCTGGCCTGGGGCTCAGCTCACGTTTACTCAGAGATGCCTCGGCACGGTCCCCCAGCTTTGCAATGAGGACGCTCCTTGCGTGGGGGTGGGTTGATGGCTGTATGGGAGATGGTTCCCCACCTCTGACCAATTTCAGAATTGTTTACCACTGGAGCAAGTGCCCTGATAGGGTTTTCCTCTGTATAACTCGTGGGTTCAGGTTTTCTTTTCTTTTATGGTTCAAGTTAGATTTTATTCCTCTTTTATGTATTTATAGATATAAGCATGGAAATAATTCATTCCTATAAATACATCTGTGTGACGGGAAGAACTTTTTTCTGTTTTATTTTAAATTTTATTTTTAAAATTTTGAAATTTAATTTTATTTATTTTTTTTATATAGCACGTTATTATTAGTTATGTATTTTAGGCATATACATGTACACAGGTCAATCCCAAACTCCCAACTCATCCCACCACCACCACCCCATGGCTTCCCACACTTGGTGTCCATACGTTTGTTCTCTACCTCTGTGTCTCTATTTCTTCCCTGCAAACCAGTTCATCTGTACCATTTCTAGGCTCCACATATATGCATTAATATACAATATTTGTTTTCCTCTTTCTGACTTACTTCATTCTGTATGACAGTCTCTCGATCCATCGATGTCTCTACAAATGACCCAGTTTCATTCCTTTTTATGGCCGAGTAATATTCCATTTCATATATGTACCACATCTTTATCCATTCATCTGTCTGTGGGCATTTAGGTTGCTTCCATTACCTGGCTATTGTAAATAGTGCTGCAATGAACATTGTGGTGAATGTGCCTTTTTGATGTACGGTTTTCTCTGGGTATATGCCCAGAAGTGGGATTGCTGGATCAGATGGTAATTCTATTTCTAGTTTTTTTAAGGAAACTCCATACTGTTCTCCATAGTGACTGTATCAATTTACATTCCCACCAATAGTGGAAGAGGGCTCCTTTTGTCCACACCCTCCCCAGAATTGGTTGTTTGTAGATTTTCTGATGATGCCGATTCTAACAGGTGTGAGGTGAAACCTCATTGTAGTTTTGATTTGCATTTCTCTGATAATTAGTGCTGTTGAGCAGCTTTTCATGTGCGTCTTGGCCATCTCTGTGTCTCCTTTGAAGAAACGTCTCTTTAGATCTTCTGGCCATTTTTTGGGGTTGTTTGTTTTTTTTTAATATTAAGCTGCATGAGCTGTTTATATATATTGGAGATTAAACCTCTGTCCATTGATTCGTCTGCAACGATTTTCGCCCATTCTGAGGGATGCCTTTTTCCATTCCCGTGTTTTTTGAACAAAAAAAGGAAAGAAAGGAAAAGAAGCAGAACACTAATGTGCGTAAAATATGCCTTTTGAAACGGTCGTTTTGAAATATGGACGTCCTTTGAATATTTTGGTCGATATGTGACCCCAGGATTTGTTTTCAGGGCAGGTGTCATTTACAGGCCTGCAATGATTTTGAATATCAACTGACCATTAGCGTTGGGATTAAAGCTGCTGTTGTGTGAAACGGCCACAAGGTGGCAGCAGTTCACCCTTACCAAATCTGGTTACTAGGGCAAGAGAGCCTCAGTGGAAGTGGTGTTCTAGATTGGAGTTTAGAATGGAATGTGCCAGGAGAAGCCCCTCACGTTTGTCTCACTACTTCTTGTTCGTGTTTTTAATTTAATTTTTTATTTTTTCTTACAGCAAGTTTGATTACAATGTTTGGCTTGTTGTAGGTGTGGAAGATGTGGTTCTTTTACACATATACACATGTCTGTTCTTCCTGGGATCCTTTTCCCATGTACGTTATGACAGAATGTTGAGTAGTCCTCTCTTGGTATTCTGTAGGTCTTTGGTGATTATATATGTCACCTGTGTTTGTAGATGTCTGTTAACCCCGATATCGTAATGAAACCAATCCTCACACCTTTCCTTTGGTGAACCATAAGTTTGTTTAATGAATCTGTGATTGCCCTTCTCCGTGGAAATATCTGCCCTGGTATCCATTTTTAGGTAACACCTATAAGTGATATGATATGATATGTGTCTTTCACTTTCTGACTTACTACAAGTCACGTGATTACTTCTAGACTCATCTACGGTGCTGCAAATGGCATTGTGTCCTTTTTTCCCTTGGCTTCTCTTCTGCCTTAGCGGGGTCCATTTTCAACAATGTGATTCCCTGAGGGTTGTGGATTAGCTGACCTGGGCAGCCTTACCCTGCCGGCCCGCCCTCCCCAGGTGCCTCGTTGAGGTCAATATAAACAGCGCTCCAGGCAGCAATAGCCCCTGAAGCTGTGCCTGACTCCATATTCTCTGCCCCGTCAGCAGTCTCGGGGCTGTGCTGGTGGGAGGGAGTGAGGGGCCACAGCTTTGTGGGTGGCCCGGTGTGAGTGGGGTTCTGCTGGCCTTTCTGCAGGAGTTGCCAGGCTGCCGCCTGTAAAGAAGAGGTTGTGTCACCCATACCTTCCGCTGGAATTTCTCTCCGGACAGAGGTGAGGAAGGAAAAAAGCAGTGGGGGCCGGGACAGGAGGGGTATCTCAGGCAGGGCAATGGAAAGCTTCTGGAAGAGCGCCCGGGGCCAGGACCACCCTGGCTGGCCTGCAGGCACCAAGTTGGCCTGCGTGCTGTCGCTGGTGTGGCTCCACGGTCCTTCCTCTAGGCTTTCAAGCCCTTGTACATATTCAGGTGTTTTACCTGGAAAGGGTGGGAACAGTTCAGCAGCAGCTGGCCTGGGGCTCAGCTCACGTTTACTCAGAGATGCCTCGGCACGGTCCCCCAGCTTTGCAATGAGGACGCTCCTTGCGTGGGGGGTGGGTTGATGGCTGTATGGGAGATGGTTCCCCACCTCTGACCAATTTCAGAATTGTTTACCACTGGAGCAAGTGCCCTGATAGGGTTTTCCTCTGTATAACTCGTGGGTTCAGGTTTTCTTTTCTTTTATGGTTCAAGTTAGATTTTATTCCTCTTTTATGTATTTATAGATATAAGCATGGAAATAATTCATTCCTATAAATACATCTGTGTGACGGGAAGAACTTTTTTCTGTTTTATTTTAAATTTTATTTTTTTAAAATTTTGAAATTTAATTTTATTTATTTTTTTTATATAGCACGTTATTATTAGTTATGTATTTTAGGCATATACATGTACACAGGTCAATCCCAAACTCCCAACTCATCCCACCACCACCACCCCATGGCTTCCCACACTTGGTGTCCATACGTTTGTTCTCTACCTCTGTGTCTCTATTTCTTCCTGCAAACCAGTTCATCTGTACCATTTCTAGGCTCCACATATATGCATTAATATACAATATTTGTTTTCCTCTTTCTGACTTACTTCATTCTGTATGACAGTCTCTCGATCCATCGATGTCTCTACAAATGACCCAGTTTCATTCCTTTTTATGGCCGAGTAATATTCCATTTCATATATGTACCACCTCTTTATCCATTCATCTGTCTGTGGGCATTTAGGTTGCTTCCATTACCTGGCTATTGTAAATAGTGCTGCAATGAACATTGTGGTGAATGTGCCTTTTTGATGTACGGTTTTCTCTGGGTATATGCCCAGAAGTGGGATTGCTGATCAGATGGTAATTCTATTTCTAGTTTTTTAAGGAACTCCATACTGTTCTCCATAGTGACTGTATCAATTTACATTCCCACCAATAGTGGAAGAGGGCTCCTTTTGTCCACACCCTCCCCAGAATTGGTTGTTTGTAGATTTTCTGATGATGCCGATTCTAACAGGTGTGAGGTGAAACCTCATTGTAGTTTTGATTTGCATTTCTCTGATAATTAGTGCTGTTGAGCAGCTTTTCATGTGCGTCTTGGCCATCTCTGTGTCTCCTTTGAAGAAACGTCTCTTTAGATCTTCTGGCCATTTTTTGGGGTTGTTTGTTTTTTTTTAATATTAAGCTGCATGAGCTGTTTATATATATTGGAGATTAAACCTCTGTCCATTGATTCGTCTGCAACGATTTTCGCCCATTCTGAGGGATGCCTTTTTCCATTCCCGTGTTTTTTGAACAAAAAAGGAAGAAAGGAAAAGAAGCAGAACACTAATGTGCGTAAAATATGCCTTTTGAAACGGTCGTTTTGAA